>NW_027020715.1:590000-787092 GCF_036884655.1 Musa acuminata AAA Group
CTCACCTCATCTGGCTATCTCGCTATCTCGGTCTTGTACTGACTTTTCTTTGCCTACCTACTCTCTTTACCGAACCAGTTGAAACAGCTTACGTAACTGCCGAAACAGAAGGAAGAAATAAAGACTAACCTACACTTTCTTAAGTCTATAGAGGCTGGAATTTCATCAAGTACAGATGCAGACGAAGAGGAAGCAAATAGGGCGTCATCAGTCCCACTTCCAGAAGAAATCAAGAAAGAAAGAAGAAGCTTAGATTCTATCCCCTACCCCTACTGGGACGAACCAAGAGTAGTTAAGTTCTGCTCGGGGAGTATCACTAAACAATAATAAGGACTCAATAAAGAAAACGTAGTAGTAACTACTAACGGACAGAAAGACAGCCAAGCAACTACCGAGATGATTCGCCCCATTTTGAGGATTCGCCCCTCCCTTCCTTTGACTTAGGAGATTATATCTTATTAAAGCGATGGAGCAGCAGCGGATATAGATGCTTCATCTGGCACAGCTTCCTCTTTGCCTTATTCCTAGCTTACTCTGTGCCTTTGGTTTGGAAAGAACTAGCCCGCCTTCCCTGCGTTCCTGCTTGAAAGCAAATCCCCGCCTCTATCTAGTCTGCCTGCGGTGCGGATGCCTTATCAGCACTAGAAACGGAAGATGAGGAAAATCGGATTACCCTGGATAGTCAGGCAAATATAGTGAACTCCTAAGGTCGAGTAACAGCGTCCCTCTCCTTCAGTCATTAAAGTGTGGATCTCCCTCAGTCATTAAAGTGTGGATTGGCTGGGGTTGGCCTCTTCCTGCCCTAACAAACCTAGTCTTGACTTTCTTATTTATACGTATATTCTACTTAACAGGGCTTCCATCGTAACTAGACCTGAGGCAAGGAAAGCAACTGAGGATTAGCTTCACTAGCCTATTTCTTTTTCACTTCTATACGTCAACTCTGAAGATACAAAATAGGAATATGAAGGTTATTGCCTAAATAGTAGTCTCTTCGGATCTACAACAGGATAGCTAAAAAAGCAGAAATCCGTCTGGCAGCTGGGCTTGTTGTTCACATGATTCTTCTTCACTTCTACTCTTTTTTTCCCGTTGACTCTTCTCTCTCTCCACTCTATGTTTGTGTTCAATAAACCTCTAGTAAGAAATGCAAATTCAAGCTAATTAGGTAGTAAGTATGGAAATAACAACCTATGTACCTTAACACAATGAGGATATCTGATCAGTTAGGTTTCTTCAGAATCAATATTCCCCTACAATGACTAGAATAGACCATACATCAACACTCGGGAATTCCATAGGCATCCTTGGGACACCCATTATTATATCAAGTAAGGGCTTTCTAGAGAGGTCCATGCTTCAAGCACTAGTGGGCAACATCAATCTCAAGCGAGGAAATCAAAAGAAGGACTAGCAGCATCATAAACTCGTAAGCTTTCCACTTCTCGGGGAGCTTCAGCTAGCAAACAGCAATAAGAATCCCAACCTTTAAAGATAGGGCCGGGGACAAGTCGACAATGACAAGGGTTTGAAATGCCTTCTGATGGAATTCACCTCCCATTTATAGTGTTGTTTTTCATTTGACTGTCCCCTTCACTCCCAACGGTCAGATAACTTCCCTTTTTCTAGTTAACAAAGTGTTGGCCAGATGGTCAGTCTCACTAATATTCTCCTGG
This sequence comes from Musa acuminata AAA Group, assembly GCF_036884655.1. Classification (NCBI taxonomy): domain Eukaryota; kingdom Viridiplantae; phylum Streptophyta; class Magnoliopsida; order Zingiberales; family Musaceae; genus Musa; species Musa acuminata. The sequence continues at coordinate 591,677 of NW_027020715.1, forward strand.
AATAGGCACTCGTCAGCAACTCTTATGGAGCCTTTCTATACAATAGGTAAGGTCGTTTTGTTTTGATGGACGGACCAAAAGGAAAAGCTCGTGTCCTGACTAAGGAATACAAGTCCCTCGTCTGCTTCAGTCACTGGTGAAAAGCCCGTGTCCTGACTAAGGAATACAAGTCCCTCGTCTGCTTCAGTCACTGGTGAAAAGCCCAACAAACTAACATAGTTTACTAATCCATCTCTTTGAGTTACTCATCTCCGTATCCCCCCGAAAAGTCAATAGCTTCCGGGGCAGTTAACAATCTTCTTTTAGGTTAGGCACCGCTAAAAACACAGGGCGGCTTATCCGCCAAATCCTCGTTCGTCTTTAGAATCTTCATCATAAGAATAATCAGTTCCGTCTCTGAATCGTACTAATCAAATAAGGAATGATCGGCCAAATGAGTAGCACCGGAATCCGCGTGAAAGGGAGGACTTCATACGCTGAGGAACAACTAGGCGTGATTGTAAGGCAATCTAGTCAACTAGCCATTCTACTCCTTTATTAGGAGGTTACAGCCTTTATTATTAATCAAAGCCGTGAAGATGAAGAGTAAGGAGCGAGGTTACGAGCTCGCAGAGACATAAAACGACTAGTTGCAGGCAAGGTGTGCTCATTCCCCGATAAACCGCTCTGAATTATGCCTCCATAAAGGTTGTAGCTATACATAGTAGTAACATAAAGTCCTCTTACTCTGGATAGCTAGCGAGAGGAACGCCTGATCTTTAGAAAATGTCCCCGGTAAAGCAGCTAACCAACAGCAGTGTATTCATCTTAAGTTTCGGTCTTTCCCTTCCTTCGAGGATCTCTTCAATAGTAGAATTCATTGTGGGCTATAGTAAGTGCCCGATATCGTAAGGGGATCGGATCCTACTCGAAGCACTTTCACCAACGACAATAGAGGTTCCCGCTCGAACCAGTCAAGAACTATCTAAGACACTTCTCCACCGATCCAAACTAACCTTGAGAGCGTCATACTATAGGAAATCCAGAGTGTAAACTTAAGGAGTCGAGAGCTTTTTCGAGATAGATCAGGGTAGGAGAAATTGTGCATAAGTTGGCCTAGCCGGCACATACATATAGTGGGGAAGCAAACATAGCTAGCTCACGAAAGAAAAGAAAGCCTTGCCATTTGCTTAGCTTGACATACATCCCACATATAGGTTTGATACATCCCCCATATAGGTTGGAAGAGGTAAAGACGAACTGCTCAGAAGCGCCCTATGGAATCGGAACAGGAGTCGCTTGCTAGCTGGCTTCCTTCCTTGCCTTGCCGATTCGTTGTTCTAATGCTTTGATCCTTCCACGAGTCAAGTGAACTAGAAAAGGTTTATTGCCACTTTCTTTGCATAGTTCTAATGCTTTGATCCTTCCACGAGTTACTATAAGGAGTAGTTTATCGACACTTGGAAAAAGAAGAGAGTAACACAAAAACGAGTATTTCCTAGAGTGACACTAAAACGAGTATTTCCCGTGCTCAGAGGCTATAGTGAATATTGACCCGCTCCCACAGGACTTGCTACGATAGCCGACTTCTAAAACTATTGAAGAGGGTAGGGTCCCTGCGTGCAAGAAGCTTGATTTAATGGGCCAAGACACTGGTCGTTAGTATACGCTTGGCCTAAGCTTTGCCGTTGCTTGGCCGGGTATAAAGTGAAAGTCTCATAGACAGCAGCGGGAGAATCCAAGTCAATAACTAAAGGCTAAGTCCCCGAGAGGTCGGTTCAATTCCAATAGTGGTAGTTCCATACTAATAGTTGTAGCTCGGGCTCCAGTCTTGTTTGCTCTGGTCCCATTCTATGGGGTAATGCTTCAGCCTAATCGGATACTAGTGAATTCTATATTCTTGTATAAAAGTCCAAGAGCAGTGGAGGCATTCCTCGTTTTGTAGAGCTATAAGCCTTATTGGCAGGGGTTTCTTTCCTTATTTCTAGTATCAATACGGTAGTTATCGTTTTCATTCTCTACTCTAATAGTGGGGGCGTTCCCAGCCGCTTAGTTCCTACTCCGAGTTGGATTCCTTGTATACTTAGTGGTTCTATGTGCTACTAATCATATCCTGTATTCCCGATCCGTGTTCCACTAATCAGATACTGCGTCTTCTAGTTCAATTATGATTAGCAGTAGCGAAAGTCTGTTTGTCAGTAGGCTAAGCAACTAACGAGTTCAAGTTTTCAAGCAGGAGATAAGGCATGCAATAAGTAAGTGCAATACTCAAACCAACAAGCAAGGCTTTAAGCCAGAGTCGAAGGCGCAATACATATTTAGATGCTGGAGCGACAGGCTTAGTCAGTGATTCAATTCTATATTATAAGCCAATAAGATCAAAGGTATTGTTAGGCGCTAGTGTATTTGAAGCTATGAGTTAAGGTCCTGTTGGCATTGGTTCAATTCTGATAGTCATAGTAAGATTACTGAACTAACACACAAGCAAGACTCTAAGGAAGAAAGTATAGGTTTAAGAAACAGTAAAGTCCGTTTTTGTTTAGTGGGCAGTATCGCCTTCTCTAGTTACGAGAACGAGTATTGGCTGCATTGGTACCTGTTTCAAAACACAGAGAGTTAAGCTCATAGACACCTGTTCTGTTCTTTATTCCCAGGTTGATTCCTATCAATAGTCACTCTATTCCCCGGTTCCGGTCTTAGAGGAAGTAAAGTCAGTCTTATTAGACACCGTTGCATTCTAATCCCAAGTTCAAGTATGTAGCTCAATTCTTAGCTCCCAGTTGATGTATTGGAGATGGTAGCCCAATTCCCGGTTATGAGTGAAAGAGGAGCTAGTTAAAAGCCGAAGCCAAAACCGACTCATATTATAGATTCTTGTATTGATTACGAGAAGCGGTAGCTCCATTCTTTTAGATACAGTAAAGTAAGGTAAGCCCGAGTCAGTAGCTTAATGCTTAGAAGCACCAGTGACATTATCATCAGTAGTAACTATGGCCTTAAAAGCAGCAGCTCGTTTCTCATTATCGGAGGCTGTACACCGTTCTTTTACTCGCTAATCAATTCTTTAACCATATGAACTACTTAGGCGGAGTTCCCTGTACTGCTCAGCTGGGTTCTTGATTCTCTTTTGAAGTCTCACTTTCCGTTCTGCTACTTTCTTTCTGTGATTCTGCTTCGACCCTATCAATATCACTTTACTGGTTCTCATAATATAGTGTATATAAGCAATAGAACCAACTTAGTACTAATGGAAATACAGCTACAACTACTATTAGAATGAAAACACTACGTCAAGAAATCAATACATCAGTAACAAAACGAAACCTAGAAGTCAAGGAACAAACCCCTATAGCACTGGCCTGGCACTCCGCTATCTAGATCTGAAACAAACGCCTTAAAGCCTTCCCTCTTCTTCCGAGAAGTAAGCCCGATACTACTTACTTACTTAGTAGCCTTACACTGCTTTCTAACACTACGGATCCGGATCTTTGCTCCAATGCCAACAGGACTGTAGCGCATAACCAGCAATTCCACTATTGATTCTTTTCACAAACTAAGGACCTCGGATTTTGCTTGTTAGCTGCCCTTTTCTCCCAATCCGACTATCCTTTCTCTAACTCTTATGCCCCTTTCTGTGATTCCTATGCTCGAGAAGTAGTCTTATTATCTACCCTCGATTACAAGCCTGACTTTGCTAACCGGTAGTCCAAGCCTTATGTCTCATCTCACTTGCCAACTACTGACTGACCTGTTCTCCACTATATCACTTTCCAACTGAGACACTGACACCTAAACCTTACTTGTGAGTTTTGATTCCTCTAATTGCCTCTATCAATCTTAATACTGGGTATTTTCACCCTTACTTATGAATTGCATTAGCCCACCACTACTTATTGAAACTCTTTAGCTCAACTATCAGTCTGACTATCCTTTATCCAAACCCAGACTTGTGTTATATGGGACTAAGGAGTCTAATCTCATAGTGAACCTTCCGAGCAGAGATATAGGTTCGGGCAGGCAAATCAGTCTAGAAAGAAGCAGACAAATCGCTATAGATAGAACCTACTTCATAAAACGACTTTCAAAAACCATTACTGCGGATCAACATCGGAGGTGGCCCAAACCTAGGCTGTGACGCTTCCTATTGAGTACACAATTAAGACTTTCATTTCGTTTACACAGTACGAGGTGTTTATACAATTATCAAGAATGGGGGCCTAAATAACGTTTTTTAGATTATCTAATATAGCCAATAGCATCAACATGACAATAACATTACAAAGCGATCAATAACATTACAAAGCGATATAGGCATTTCTCCTATCCATCAACCGAGAAAGAGACCTACGTTACACTAACAGGAGTGCGCTTCCTTATTCAAAAACCGCAAATGCGGAAATTCACCTACATATAAAAGTGGGCTGGTCTGCTCATTATTTGTGTTTTACATTTCTGAATTATTGCAATACAAATCAAACCTAAACTATACTACTGGTGATGAAGGGGATTCTAGCCGGATGAAACAAGGCGTTTTGAACCATGTACTACTGTTGCTGGAATGAAACGAAGCCTCGGAACAGAATTCTACTGCTTGCTGGGCCTTTTTCTGGCTGTCATTTTCTGGGCTATTTAAAAGGGTTCACTAATTTTGGATATAATATGATATATAATGTCAAAAAGATCGGATGGTTCCTGCTTGTTGGATAAGGAAGGTGCCTAGCTTTGCTAAAGGACATGCTTCCATCAGCGCTGAAAAGACACAGTATTGAACGAGAAGAGAATTAAGGCAAGGCTGGTAATGCGCCACTGTATGGAGGGCTCAGAAAGAGTCGAAGACAGGATACGCGAGAGAATAGGTCCATGAACCCAAAAAGAATTAGCGATTAAACCACCGGGGGTAGAGCTAAACAACGACTAACCAGGTAACTAGAGCTAAACAACTACGAAATCTGGGGCCTAGGTACTCCTATGACATTTGGTAGGTTCATATAACATAGATACATTCACAGTTAATATAGATACATTCACATGCAATCGGGAACTAGTCAACCTATTTCTCTAACAATAGGAAAGGTCGAAGGTCGCTCTTATTTCTAGATTCCATAGTAGTTAGTCACTCGGAGCCTCAGTTCAGTCTCCTTTCTTTCACCTTCGTACAACCTCGGATAGTTCTTTCCAATCTTTTCACTTCTCCACGCCAATCAAGCAATAAAGTCCTATGGATGCTGTCGGCCATGGAAATCGGGAACGTCTACTTGCACCGATCTCCTTTATATTGATATCGAAGCCCTTCTCAGTAAGGCCCGGTGCTCATTCCAAAAATCTCAATTGGCTGGAACGTTCTTCATGAATAGTTCTTGGATCATGTGATAGGATTTGAATCGGAGGTCTTGAATGAACTCGTGTGAGAGACTCTTGCCGCTACCCTTATTTCCGCCCTTTTACTTGCTAGTCAATTCTTTAACCACTATGATAGATACTACTTAGGCGCTGGCTTCGTACCTCCATATTCCAATCTGATTCCTATAACAAGCAAATGCGACTGACATTAAGTCAACAACTAATGGATACACAAATCTTGATTCCCCCGGACTCATTTATAGACCCTGGCCAACTAATCTTACTGGACTCTATCTCGATCTCGGGCTTAGGCCTAGGCCCCGCTACTTGATGTTTTCATTCTAGAAAGTTTGTATTGACCCTTTTCCCGATGAGGAGTCCCCAAACCACTCTATGGGCTTCTACCCTACCTCGAAACTAAGTAGTACTGGCATTGAAGAAAGAAAAGATAGAATCCAAGCAAGTAAAGCAGTACTTATATACTAGGAAAGGAAAGTATTGATTGCTTAGACCCAGGCTTGTCAATGGGGACATATATAATAAGGCTTTGACTCCTGCTGCTAGGTTGATTTCTTTATTGTAAGATAAAGTATTAGAGGTCATATTTGGATTCCCTTGTAAGTAGGGGGTTAGCAACGGTTCCATTCTTATAGTTGGCAGTGAAAGATCTAAGATGGAGTTTTATCAGCCTCCCTAAACTTGACAAGAAATGGTTTCATCCGCCCTCCTTAAGTAGTTAAGATAGAGTTTGATCAACCTTCCTTCAAGTAGAGCAGGAGCAGAAATAAGAAAGATCGTTTTTCGCTAAGGCAACAGAGACTTAACTAATTCCTAAAGTGGTTTAGTAGGCAGTAGAATAGAATGAGAATCTTCAGTTTGCTGTTGTTAATAAGGCGCTTAAGGGAGCTCAATTACCCCTTGAGTTGGAATTCGATTCTGACTTATGAGTTTAGGTCGGGGAATAAGAAAGTACTAGCTTTGATGCCCTCTTTTCTAAGATAAGAAAGAAAACACCCACGCCTGACCCCTGCTACAAATGCTTTTTTGCCATGTAATGTAATCTTGATTTTGTATAATACCCTTTTGACTGTACACGCCCTTGCGCTAACACTTATTGTATTGGAGTCTAGGTCGGTGCTAGGCTTTACCCTTCCCTTTGCTTTAACCGAGTTATTATTGCTGTTACCCAGTTATTAGGAGAGTTGGGTGTTAGTCGACTAAAAACGAAAGTGAATTAACTTCTATTGGAATTGGTTTTATGATATAATATAATAGAGTCATTTATTAGGGGCTAAGCAACGAACGTACAAGCAAAAACGACTAAAAGGATGGAACTGCTACCGATCAGACCTTAGTTCCAAAAAGAGAATCAAACTCTTATGGCACCGATCAGACCTTAGTTCAACCCCGAGAATATAACAACCTGGGCGCTAACTGTCCTGACTTTGGTTCTTATGCTCCTCTTTGACTCCTGTGTTATAGGCATCAAATGTACTCTAAGCTATGTGAGTGATATGATATGCTGGATTAGCTATCAACACCAAAGAAGTACTGCTCTAGTGTCAAATGCACTAATCTATTTATTGTTACATAAAGCCGGACAGGCTAACAGGTTCACAATAGGGAATGCCAGGTATTGAGTCAAAGAACGAAAGTAAGCAGTAAAATATGAAAACTAACAAGTAAGGTTTGGCTGTCAGTGTTAAAGCATGAAAGTTAGGGATATCAGATTGAAGTCAACCATTTTAGAACTACATAGTGGTAGTAGCATTCTCAGTCCCGAGTTAAGGTCTGAGAAACACCTTATATCGAGTGTGATTCCCGGGTGCAATTCTTTCTAGCATTGGTTCAAAGCCTTGTTATCACGAATGGAATTTCCAATGGATTGAACTCGATGTACTGACTACTACCTCAATAGATGTTACTGCCATTACTTAGTTAAGAAGTAAGCCTGCCGCTCCTATCACGTATGAGCTCGGATCAATAAAAAGAATAGAAATTGTACTTATAGGACCTACTACTAGTATAAGAATATGACTACTGCTTCTCGTAATCAAGCCACTGCTCCGGGGTGATTAATGAAGCTGGACTATGTTTTAGTATCACTTAACCACCTACCAACTACCACCCAATATACCCTTTGTGCTCCTAAGCTTGTTGATACGCAGCTTCCTTTAGTACGGCATGGCATCCGATCCAAAAGTCACTAAGTCATTTATGGAATTTTGAGCAATAAAACAATGTTGTAAAGGAAGGATAGAAAAGCACGGTAGTCATTAATTATCCAAGTGATACTGCTCATTCTTATATTGGTATCGCTTATTCTCTATGTGAAGCTGGCTCTTCATTCTGACTTGAAACTGGAACTACTGGCTCGGCTCCTGCTCCAAGTAATTAGAATAGAAGTGGATTGTTCTAAGACCGCCACTCCTGGCTCGGCTACTGTTGCATTCTGTGGACATTATTAGGGAAAATCGGGTTGCATCAACCCCGGTAAAAGGGCTCCTGCCTCTGTTCACTTATGAACCTCTGTAACTACACATCACTTCTAGCCTTGACTTGGAAATCCCCCTTCCCTTCTTGCCCTTACTCTCGAGAATTGCCTGTTCGACACGACTGAATGGAATTTCTGAATTCAATCTAGCTATCCTAATAATTAAGATAGTAAAAACACAGCATAGCTTCCCAAATAGACTACTTACTCCAATCTTTCTTCCCAAGGAGACTACTGACTACAAGAATAATAACTCTAATATAATAGACTTCACTTAAGAATTTCATATAATAAACATATTCTATAAGGAAGTACAAAATAAGGTGCTGAAAGCCTAACTCGAAATCATATTTGAGAGCATTCTTCCTCATATAGAATAGATGAAAAACACAGCATAGCTTCGTTTACTATTTGAACACGAGTTTAGGGGGGATATGGCATATACATGATGTGTAAGTTGGCTGACTTCGTGGCTGCTCGCCTCCTGAGATGATGCTTTAGTTTGCTACCTTACGGATCTTCTTAAACAAGGAAGGAAGGAAGCGATAGTCTTATAACCGGCTGTTCTTCTTATCTTTGTGCACCATAAAACTCATTCCAAAGAGAATCTGAAAGCGAGTGCGAGAGGAGAGATCTTTCATGCATTGTGGTAGAGTGGAGGTCTTTCATGCATTAATAACCAAATATAGAAATAGTCTATGTCTGTCGTAGGCTTCTAGTTCTTTTCGGGAAAGGCTTGCTGCTAGCTGGGTTTTCTATCATCCAATCCACAACAAATCAAATAAAACTGCTTATATGGATTCAAACCCTTGTTCTCCGTTCTCGCTCGCCACTACCGTCCTCTCCGAGTCATTTGGTTGTGTTGTAGGTAAAGGCCTGTCGCTTTCAAAAGTTCGAGTCCAACTGTTTTACTAGCCAAAAGAATGGGAAGACGCCGACCATCAAATAAGAGATTGCGCCCCCCGATTAGAATGTTAGTCAAATACTTGAAAGCAAATACCCTTTTTCACCACCTTGAAACTCGGAAAAATATGATCTCTTATATCTAGGCCCGGAAAAAGAAAAGAGGATCTCTTTATATATACAACCTAAAGAATAAGGTGGTAATCAAGAAAGAATGCGTGGGGGAACAAATCAATGTAACTCAGAGTAAACTTATTCGAGAGGGCAATCAGTGTGCTAGGCTCTGCTTTCAAGCCTTATAGAAAAGAACTGCTTCACGGTATCCTATTCAATCCAATATATAAATAGAAATGAATGGCACTAGTCTATTTCTCCGAAAGAAGGAGGGAGAGTAGGCGAAGAAATCCCTTGAGCAAACGATAGTATAGCAATGAACATAGATAGGGATGATATTTATTTAATCCCAGAAGAAGAATATTGGGTATGGGGCAGAGTGGACAGAGGTCCTCCTTGGCTAGATTCTCGGCATCTCAGAGCTCCCCACTCTTCAATTCTTATGGAATAGAATAGGGTTGATTAAGTTAACTATTCCATTGCTGCATTTCTAGGGCCTCCATAAACGGCCTATCCCATTGGAATATTAGTTTGCCTATAGATCATTTGACAAAGTGTGATCCGCACCTACGAAACATATTCTGGAGCGCTTAGGGCTTTCGACGTTGCCCACGTAGCGGTAGCACCTAGTTATTTCAAAGAGAATGAAATGAGAACAAACAAGCAATGGAACTAGACTCTGTACTAATGTTCGCTTTTGGGCCTTAGTATAGTTCCTTCAGTTCGATGTTTGTGAGTTGCGCCTTATCTTACTTATACTTGTGTTCCGTATCTTTCGCCAAAGTGCTAATGTTAGAGTTCTAAAAAGAGAGAAATGAAATGATTCCAGAAGTGAAGTATTGTTAACAATTGAATGGACCAATTGAGGTGATGGGATAACGGGGAACAGATGACCTGACCCGCCCGCAACTTATGGCGTGCTTGTTACATTTAGTGCCAGCACTCTAACCAGGCAAATACCTAAAACTCCAACTGACTGGGATAGAGCTGTTTTCTCTTGATGGCAGAGAGTAGGGCCCTTACTTTGCCTTAGTTTTTTCCGATATGTGTACGAGGTTGGCTTGCGGAGCATCTTCTTTTGAGCATAGGAACCCGACCTTGCTATCTTTCTTTCGCCGATTGGAAAGGGCCGCCCAACGTCTTACTTAGTTGCTTGGCCTGTAACTACTGAGTGCAATTCTTGGATTTACCAGTTGCATTCTTACCTTGCTGGCCTCGACTCTGGACTAGAGATACAGGGAATCAGTGGTATGGGTTTGATTCTTTAACTACCGGGGCTCAGTCTCGCTGGCACTGGTTTGGTTCTTTAACTCGGACCGGATAGCCTGTGACTTCTTGGTTCAAGCCTTACATACGCCATTACTGCTTCATTCTGAGCCTACTTAGCTTCAGTCTGTAACTACTTAGGTCAATTCATAACTTCTGGACTTATAGCTCCCTTGCCTGCCGCTAGTGTTCCTGTTGATCATTTCATAATTTATGTTCATAGCTTTGTCTAGATTATTTAGTAACACAGTATACTCCTTCGCTTTAAAGGGAGCCGGTAGCGCTTGAGCTATAAAGGTACTTGAGCAATAAGATACTTGAGCAACAGAGGGAGTTGAGGATAGAAATGTTTCACATTCCCAGTAAGGAGATAGATTTCACATTCCTAGTAAGGAGATAGAGTGGAATCAATAGTGTAATTTGAAGTGGGTGATTCTGAAGCTAATGCTATTGGGGTTGAATCTAATCTATAAAGGTAAGGTCGACAAAAGCCAATGGAAGGGATGGTGTTAGTATAGAAAGATTGTAATCAGAGTCAGTCCTGTTTTCGGGTGTTCGATAAATACTTTATATGGGGTTTGGTAGGCATTGAAGGCAGTAGGACCGGTTTCAAGTCAAGGAATACGGAATGCAGGGAAGCAGTGCCAAGCCGGAAGGGGGGATAGTTGCCCTTATATTAAGTCGTTGGTGACGAGAGAGGATCTTTTCGAATGCGTGCATCAAGTGAGCTCTACGGTATTAAGTATACAATAAATATGGAGTTTGGAGTTTCAGATTGTTACTAATGCGCTAGGAGGAGAGGTGTAGTTGCCAGCTGCCAGTGGAATTCTTTGTTTACATACTTGGTAGGCGCGGGTAGACTTGGCGAGAGGGAGGGCTCTCTTTCATGACTTAAAAGAACTATAGGGTCATTTCCCCTATAATACGATCCGGTTCCCTTGCTTTTGCTGTTGCTGATAGTGATCCACTTGTAGCTTCCGCTTCACCTCATTGTTCCTGACTCGCCAACCTATCCGACAAGTAGTGAGTTGTTTGGTTTCCAGCCTTTCAAGGGTAGTGAGTAGCTTGGCCCTTTCTTTGATTCTTGCTTTGCAGCCTATGAGCCTACCCTGCCTCACTGCCTTTATATACTAGCTATGAGACACTGCCTATTTGAGTTCTTTAGTTCGATTGTTGGGCCTACTCTCTTTGGTTTCATTCCCTTACTTGTTCAACTTGAAACTGATGCTTGGGGCTAATAATAGAATGCAGCTGCCAGCTCTGAGACGGAAAGTGCCAATAACAGAAAAGAGGGAAGAAAACGACTACCTAGGAGAATGGAACGGGGAATAAAGAATACAGATATGATACGGCGCACCAACCTACTATGTTAGAAAACCTCCGCCTCGATAAGAGTTCCACTGCTGACTCTAATACTGAAACAAGGAAATATGGTCACTATCAGATTGAAACTACCGCTCCCAACTCTATAGCTCCCGTATCTCAGGTAAATCCAATTCTGATGATCCTTGCTTTCATTCCGTAGTTCACCTATGATCCTTACTTATTAGCTTGAGTCTACCTCTACTCTATCTCGGTCTGATAACCTTGTAGAACCAATCTGACTTACGGACATCCTCCTCTGCTAACAAGCCTTACCCAACTAACAGGCAATTCTACTCATAAGCCTTACAATGGAAATATAAGCCTAATAATGGAAATCAAGAATGGAAGGTGGCAAAGAGGGAGTTGGAAATAAAGACGGAATTGTCGTACCACAAACTAACGACTTAAACAGTGAACTAATAGAATGGAACTACTGCTAATAAGAATCCAAATCAGAAATCAGACTAAAGCTAGGAACTCGGAAGTAGACGACTCACTCTAAGACTTGAATACTTCCCCCCTAACGCTGGGCCTGACACTACTTCTTTGAATTCAGAGTTGGCTCCTTCCCTGAAATTACTCATTACAAAGATGAAACTCAGGGCTCTCACTCTGAAACTACTGCCAATAAGACTGTGACTGCTAGCTATAAGAGTTGGAACTACTACTGGAAAGAATGAAACGCAGAACTCAGACTGATGCTAAAACCTAGGAATTTGAGAAGTTAGAAAGGGCAGGTAAACAGCAAGTATAAAGTATGGCACAAGTGACTAGGGGTGCTAAAGGAAAGTCAAGGTCCGGGTTCCGTTTAAGTTTCAAGAGAGCCGGAACCAGAAAGCGCTAAGTCAGCAACAAGTGGGGAATCAGAACTTCAAGTCTAGTTCAGGTGCGCGTAAAGGAAGTGCATCCATCAGTGGAATCGACGAGATCCGGATCATCAGCAGGATATGGATATTCATCGTAAGAAAGTGAAGTGAAAGCGCGAGAAGCACCAGCTCCACTCTTATCAGTAGGGGATTTGAAACAAACAAGTCAGAATGGAGTGCTGTAGCTAAAGTATGAGAAGACAGTGTTATAGTTTGAGAGCCAGGGCCAATAGTTTCTTCTGCCCTTCCCTGGCTAGTATAGTCGTTTCTTCTTCCCCGAACTCAACTTCTATTTCAACAACTCCCTTTCCTTTGCAATGGAATCTCCATCTAATTACCTATGAGCTTCTCTTTTGAAAACCGAAACTCTCACTGCTCCTGACGCAGACGCTGATGCGCTAATAGGAATTGTGGAATCGAATCCACCCTATCTCTATATCTATCTCTTATTTCCAATTATTTCTATATCATAACCCTTATCTTTTACTTGCGCTTACGGAGCTCATCACCTTGTTCTTTGGCTTCTAAACTAACTTATTGCTTTCCCTAACCATAACAACCTTAGGCTAGATCGAAAGCAACAAACAATGGAACAACCTTTATTGCATTTGAGTCCAGAAAGCTTAAAGTAAGGGCAGAGGTTCTCATGCCAAGAAAGAAAGAAAGATTATTTGATTAAAGGCAACGGACGGAGTTTGTTTACGTTCCTATATATCTCTATTTGTGTAATGCTAATGCTATAGAATATGAAAATGATATACTTCACTACACCGAACAAGCAAAGCAGAAAAGCTACAATAATACTGATAAATAACTACACTGAGAAGATACCGCTCCGTGGGCTACTATATAAAAGGAACATAAGCAAACTTGAAACCATACTATACTATTAAGAGCTACAGCAGGATCAGGCCCATACTTAGTTTCAAAAGAATCTGATGCATAAGCGGAATTGGGTGTTGAAGCGTAAGTTCCAGTAGGTGATTGTGTTGAGCCCGCCTCTAAATCCGGTTTAGCAGTATACTTACTTTTTTCTATACTATGTGCTCGAGAGGTGAAATTCCATGTAGCAATGAACCTGTGTTATGCAAGAAAACAAACGAAACATATAAAGAAGGAAGTAATCAAACACTGCCATAATAAGCAAATGGCAATCAGTTGACGCATATAGAGGCACTTTAGAAGCACGGACAAGAAGTGGACTTCAGGAAGCATACAATAAGTTTCGTTCAGAAGCTGTTGACTTCATAATCCGTTGAGACGCGCGCATATAGAAGTCTGGCGGCGTTGAGTTCCGTTCGCTTTCCGCCGTTACACGTGCAAGATAGGCTCTTAGCACCTTCCCATATTGGATTAGTTTCCCATAGCTTTAAAGACGAGAAAGAGAAAGTGCAAGCCCTAGGAGTAGCAACTTGAGAAGAATAGGGAATAAGATAAGAATAGGGAACAAGATATGAATAGAGAGAATCCGTAGTTCGAGAATCCGCTGTTTCAAGATTGGATGCTGGATCAGGTAAGGAAGCAGAATGCCCAGATGAAGCAACAATCGATTCTTCAAGTGTACGAGAACCATAAGAAGGAGCTGGAGCAGTGAGAAAGTAGTCTGCTGCAAGTGGTTTTGAATGAGTTGAATCTTAGAGATCAGATGCTAGTAATATGAACTGCCATTCCAGTGGATACCATATAGGCATGAAATTATGACCTTCGAGGAACAAGCTTAGGAACAACCAATCCAATAAGATAAGGGGTAAGGGTAAGGGTGCTGAGTATATCAATTCATAATTAGGGAAATCATAGTAGAAAGGAAGCGCAGCGGGACAGAAAGAAGGGACAAGCTAATACTACAAAAGCAAAAAGAGGCAACGAGTAAAGGACTTGGTTATAACGAGTTACAAGATATTAATTGAGTTCCAACAATTGCAGAAGGGCTATGTCAAACATTAGGTAAAACTCCTGTTCCTATACAAGTATAGTCGTTCCTTGGCTGGAATTTGTATAGTAGGCTGTTTGTCCGTACCTAGCCCCGTAGCCCAAGCCTGATTATCTAACCCAAAAGCCAAGCCTTACTTTTTGTAGTTTGAGCCTACCCTGCTCTGCTTCCAATTTCATTATCCTCGCTTTCATTCCATAGCTGGGGTGATCCCGAGACTTGCTCTACTGACTAACATTCTATAACACCGCCCCCGCCTCCTGTGAACTAGACTTCTGTTGACAAGAAGCGAACCGCTACCGATAAGACCCTTAGCCCGGAACTCAGACTTTCGCCGTGCCTGGTAAGACTTTCTCCTTTATACACAACGAATGGGCCAAGCAACTGAGCCTCATTTCTTTTAATATAATAGTGGACAGCTGCAATCGGGTCATCAAGGGGAGAGTCTGGAGTGAAATAAGGAGTTCAAAAGCAAGTCCTGTGTTCGGGTCTAGTCCAAGCATGAAATAAAGGTGAAGCTAAGGCAGAGGCAGAGACAAACAAAAGGTGAGGCTGAGGGGTAATAACCATACTTTCTTGGTTGTCTTCAATTCTATTTGTTGGGGGAGCATCAAACAGGAAATCCGGCATGGAACACAGAAGTACCAGACCGAAGCTACAGCAGAAGAATGAGACTCGGCAGGCAACTGCTAAAACACAGGCGAGCAACTACTCACTCCTATAAGAATCAAATAACTACTGACAAGAATAACCGGTGTGTGTAGGCAACCCTATACTATAATCCCTTTTCTGCTAAGGAAGAATACAAAAAACTAGTAAATACAGAATGAAGGAGCTCCATAGGAATCAAACAAGTAAGTAAAAGAGCGAAACACGGAATAGAGAATGGTGAGGTAGAGTTCTTTAAGTGAAGTTGAAAGTCAGGGTACCTGTCCTGCTGGGCGAGCTCTAATACAAATATCGTAAGGTATGGGACTAATCGGAATACTTGGAAGAGTCGGTATGTGACTAATCGGAATGACTTTTTAGGTACTCTACTAGTCTTTAGGGGAGTTCAACCTATAACAGTAAGCAAGGGCAGCCACAGATTCCACTCTTAACTAGGAAAGTAAGACATGGCAATACAGAATGCAAATAGCTATTATAAGAATGGTTTATTCCCCCGCAGGGCAGAATCAAACAAGCAAGTCTCAGGCCAAGAGGGATACTCTAGTACTTAGGGGAATGAAAGAAAAGTCACAGAATGTGAGTCTTGTAATTCTAAGAAAAAGTAGGGTAGAGGTTTTGTGCCAAAGCTCTCAAGTAGTAAATGAGGAACTCAATCCATTAGTGGCAGAATGGTAACGCACCCACTACTGGAGGAATTGAACTCAAAAGTAAGTATTGTAGTGTCCAGTCAGTATTATAGTATCCTGGACTAGAGAACAGAGCTATAAGATAAGAGGTAGAGTGCAATCCCCATCCCAAACTCTGGTATAAGACCTATAAGTAGAAGACCTAAACTCTAAATCCAGACTTTATTTAGTCAGAAGTGGGAAACTCATAAGTAAGGATACATCGTATAAGGACTCCGGAATTGAAGTGCGAATCCATAATAAGTTATTGTTCGGTCTAATAGAATCCTCCCCACTTAAATGATTCCTACCAGGCTAACATTGGTGCACTCCCTGTCGCAATGAGTAGTATAAGTAAAAGAATGAAACGAAAAAGTAGCAAACTCAGAACAAGCCCCTCGCCTCGAATGGAAGAAAAAAACTCTAAAGTCATAATTCCACTAAGAAGTCAAAGTCGGGGTTAGTAGAAGAGACAAGACACTCAGCCAAGGAACAGATAGACAAGCAACGACTAGTAGAATTAGTAGAAGACCGAGCATACTTAAAGCTACAGCACCAACACCTAAAACTCTAGCTTTCCTGGTAATTCTCCACTCCCCGCGCTTACTTGATTATTCCTCGAACAAGTATCTTTGAACTCACACCCGACACCCATAATGAGTGTTAACCCCGACCCGACCTATCCCTCTCCTCAGGCTACTAGCTCTTACCTCATCTACCGGAGTCAACTAATACACTTATTGAAACAAGCAAGCCCAGTAGTTAGTTGGTTCAGTGCCACTGTAGCTCCTTCCCTTGCAGACCTAAACTCAGACCTTCCTGCTTGCCTCTCAACTTGAAGAACTCATCATTGAACCCTGCTGGCACACCTCTGGCAACTGGCAACTTCACTGGTTCTGGTTCCATAGCCCCGGTCAACTGGTTCTATTTCAATCGACAACACCGAGTGTCATCTGTTCTCTTATATAAGATAGATAGAAAGTGGTTCTGTTCATTAAAGTTGTTCTGTTCCTGTTGTTGTTAGAGTATAATCTAGGTAGTAGTAGCCGGTGCTTGTTGGTGACCTGTTTGGCATTAGTTTACAGAGGAGTAGTGAGTTTACAGAGCCAGTATCAAGTGGTAGTACTTTAGCTTGCCGGTTACAAGTATCTTTCTGTTCTTGTTTCAAGAAGTAGGCGTAGTAGTCCAGGTCCAGCTCCTTAAAGTAGTGGTCCAAGTCGAGTATCTTCTCAAGTAATAATTAGAGACCTCCGAATGGAACTCAGCTGGTAAGGAGTGAAAGAATAGAACGGCGTAGTCTGAGAATGAGACAGTGCCCCGCCTAACAAGACTTAAACTAAGTAGACTCGGAATGGAATGGCCCCTCACTCAGTAGTTACAGAATAAAACAGGAGACCAGCCAGGAGTAATAGAGAGGGGAGGTGCTAAGAGCCTTTTACTTACTTCGCTTGTTGGGTTGAAATTGGGTGGAAAGCCCTGAGCTAAGTAGTGGAGTAGTTTCATCAGTATTAGTTGTATTTGTAGCCTTAGGTATTAATTCCCCACATATAAAGTAGTAGTTCAGTAAACTACCCGAGCCTAAAAGATAGTACTCTCACCACCCTACCTAGTAAAGGAATGACACAACTACCCGCGCCTCAAAGCTAGTAAGATAGTATGTCCGCCCTTAGTCTGCAAATAGTGGATTTCTCACTTTGACTTTGCTAAAGAACTCACTTGAGCCTCTTCTTCTACAAGAGCTTACTTGTTCCATTCCTATCCCGACAGGTCCAACAGTTGTTGCATTAGTTTAGCTCCCGAAAACAGTGAGTCTTCTAGATAAGCCAGAGGAGAGTTAGGGTCGAGCTTTCCCCTTGTATACGAGTTTAGGTCGGGTGCAGAAAGCCTACTAGCGATAAGGCTTTAAAGAAACTACTATACTATAAGAACTCAACAAGGGTCGATGTAATTGAGCTGATACTTGTAAGACTTAAGCTGAATCATAGGATACATCGGATAGTAATGAGAATGGACACTTTTAAGGCTAAGTGGCCTGGATAAGGAAAGGATGAAGAGTCACCCCACTTAACAAGAATAGGCATAAGGAAGGCAAGGCTCCACAACTCAATACATTTGAATGAAACAAAGAAGTAGGATTCGCACTAAGAAGTAGGAGCTCAACTCATAAGTATAGAAGAATGCAAATGTAAACAAGGAATACAGAAACAAAGAATACAGAAGGAAACAACAAGACAGAAGGAGACAACAAGTAGGAATTGCGAGTATTTGTTTGAAACTCAGAAGGTAGTAGTTAGTATAATAAGTATGAGTATAAGTAGTTAGTATAACAAGTAGAAGTAGAAGTATATCAGTAGTGAGTATTAGCATCAGTAGTCAGTATCAGAATCAAACAGGACCAACAAGACTACCACCAACAATGCGAGTACAACTCATCAATTGAAGAATTCGAAAAAAGCGGCGCAAACACCAGAATGAAAAGCACCCTAAGGAATGAACCCAGAAACTTGGAATTAAACCACCGATCTCACATCTCGCAACAAAGTGTAGTCTCTTCCTTTCCTATAGTGAATTTAAGCCTTGCTTTTTGGTCAGTTAATTCATTATAAGAGGATCAAGTATTAAAGGGTAGTAGGCTTTCAGCGCCTTATTCGTAGTTGGATCCTTACCTTACTAGTGAAAGTGTTCGTAAGCACTAGTTCCGAGCTAAGGTATTATTGTTAGTAGGCGCAGGCTCTTAGGCACATAAGTCAGAATCACAGAGGGGAAATTCAGGCTTGGCTACTGGATTTAGCTATAGGTATAATAGAAGGAAGCGGGTAAGTCACCTGTGCTGTGCTCTTCACCAACCCAGTTACCCTTGAAACTATAGTATACGCTTGTGAGTTTGTAGTCGTTGCTTGGCTCGGGTGCAATGAAAGGTGTTTGTTGGCTTTAAGTCTGAAGTCGAAAGTAAGTCAGCAAGTGTTTCTGTTCGATAAAAGTATCCAAGAGACAGAAGTGTTAGTTGACTCGGCACAAGTTCCATAGAGTAGGTCCCCTTACTAGCTGCATGCAAGATACCTTGGTTACAACTGAACTGCCCTAACTCCATTCTCTAGTTCGCCCTTATTCCTCGTTCAACCCCATTAGGCCTAGACTTGCTCCCGGTATTCTTTGTTCTTATTGATGATTCTTTTGCTGTTAGATAATGATTCTGTTGACCTATATTGATTATATTGATATGTATTTTGCATATGATATATTTGCTATTAACTTCACTGGTACTACCGATAACAAGAAGAAATCTACTGAGAATAAGAAGGGAGATGCCCCTACCCTAGCAAATCCAAATAATACTTATAGAGGACCTACTACACCAACGGAGCCTGCCGCTACTGACTTGGATTATTTCGTTGCTGCCAGCCCAGCAGCTGACGCTGACCTTGCTTCCCGACTTGAAACTAATAGATGATTTGCTAGCCTATTCTTACTGCCTTACGCGCTTTAACTGCGGATCCGGCCAATGCCAACAGAACAGGACTGTTGCTATTGACCTTAAACCTTGCGTAGTAAGTATCGGAATGAAATACAGATGTATTGGAAGAGACCACATAAGTAAGAACCGAGCTAGTAAGTCAAATACTATTATGGAAATACAATCAACAAAAGAAGGAGTAGAACCGAGACTACCAAGACCCCGGCTCGGAACTTAGCCTCTAGCCGCATTCTGACTGAACTTGTGATAATTCCCTGGGAGACGAACCTAGGTCTGCTCTCCTTACTTTACATTATCAATAAAAGAATAGAGAGTTGACACAGCAGAAAGGGAATCTAACTCACCAGTACCAGTGCGTAATCCAACTTATAAGTAGAAGAATCAATATGTACTTAGGGGGCACTAGTAGAAAGATGAAAAACCACTAAAGAACTCAATGTATTAGTGGCAGAATACACACCTAGTTGAAGAGTGCACACCGTATCCGGGGCAAGGGCATACAGGTATGGAGCAGGGGCATATAGGACTGCACCAAGAAACTAAAGGCTGCTTTAGATGGTGAGTAGATGGTGAGCTACAACTATTGCTTCTTTCTACTTCTATTGCTTCTACTGCTATCGGAAGAAACTGACTATTACCATAATGGAACTTGTACTGATATAGGACTGAGACTCCTGCCCGAAAGCCTTGTTTGTTAGGCTTAGCTTTCCGCTCCTCATTTTAAGTCACTCACTCCTTTTTCTCTCGATCTGACATCCATCTAAATCGTATGTTCACTTACTGGCCTGCCCTTATTGTCTTTAACCCTTACTATTCCAAATCAAAGACAGGTAATGAAAGCGAAAAGACAGGAATAGCAGACCTACAGGCAGTAAAGCAAGGTTGGGCAATAAACATAGGCAGTGATTTCGTTCTCATAAGTAAGAGTGATATTTGAAAAACTAAGATCCTACTCAGTGGTTATAGAATTCGTTTCCGGCTTGAGTTCTAATAAGTATTAGTTTGATTCGCTAGTTATTAGTGGATTTCCTAGCTGGGTGTTCAATTCCAGTTAGCATTGGTTCAATCTAACAATAGTAGTATAGTAGTTGTCTATCGGGTAGTGTTATAAAGCCTTGTTTGCCCTTGGTTGTATTCTATCCAGTACCTGTCCCATTCTTTATTCTTTGTAAAAGACTTCTAGTTCGTAGTTGGATGCACTGGACCGTACCTGTACTTATACTTATTAGTTTGTTTCTATGTTCTACTAACCATATATTATCCTTTATCCCCGATCGAAGTCTGCTACTGCGCCATAGATACACTTATTCTTATTAAAGAGTTTGATTCTATCCCTGACTTGTCTAGTTACTTGGCGAAAATGGGAAATCCATCTTACTACCTTTGCTTCAAGTCGAACTTTGCTAATATTATTCGAGCTTATCTTATTCGAACAGAGGAATCAGAATAGGGGTATAGAGTCTGAGCTATGGCATTATAAGACTAATGTTCATGTTCGTAGGTCTAACAATGAATAAAGAATATAAACCTATCACTTCACTTTCACCCTTGCTTGTAAGTTGACTTCTTCAATTCAAACTACTTAGTCCCATTCTTTATTCCATTATTGATTCCAATTTGGAAAACTTCTACTTCCAGTAGCACTTGCGCCAAGAAATAAGCTACCACCAGCTCAATCACCTTTTTCATTTGAATTGAACTTTCCTTGACAAAGAATATAATATAGATAAAAGCGACGGTTAGTATAGAAAACTCTGTAACAGGACACCCGAGTGGAATATGCTTAGCGCTTCAATAATCCAATAAAAAGATATCAAAAAAGTCAACAAGGCAACGTATTAGGAACGGAATCCCGGAGTAGAAAAACAGGCTACTGTTATTATAGTGGTGCCGATTATATATGGCTTCTTTAAGGAAGTGTTTTGACTTCTATATTAGTCATGCTCTTAAAGAAATATGATTTTGCACACTAATTTCTCTTACTCAATTCTTGGAAAAAGGGATTGTGGAAATAAATCGATTTCGAGCTGGATCGTTCCAAAAAGAAAAAGCACATTTGAAGATCTCACACACCTGAACTACCCCTAATGCAAAAAAGAATAGAATATGTGCGGAACCAAACACAGAAACTAATGCACAAAGTCCTAGCTAAAGTGCTAATGTGAGCAGAACCCTTGTTAAGAATTTCATCTAACTCACATGTTCTATCAAATCAAAACCCAGTGTTTGGACCTGCGTGAATCAGTTCAGTGTATTTTGACCTTATTCTATACAATGCTTGCTGCTTATTTGAGACTTTTCTGATGGGAGCTCTTAGGATCAATTTGCCAGCCAGGGACTTGCTTGTCGAGGGCCAGGATCAAGTTCTATTTCAAGCAGGACAGGAAGCGCATCGAATGTGAAGGGCCTTATACATTTCTGGTTCTTGAGCCGTATCTAACCTCCTTTGGTTGTCTCATAACTACTAACTTCAACAAAGATCTGATTCGACCCCTCCTCACAAGGTCGAGTGAACCAACCGGTTGGACAGAAACCAACTAAGAGAAATCAAAGAAACTCTAGAAAAGGGAAAGGCTTGAAGCACCTTCCTTTTCATTGGCATGTAGTGATAGGACGGTAAGTAAGCTGGTGGGTAGAGTTCTTGTGTTGTCGTAGATAGAAGTTTAGGAGTCACTTGGAATTCCCGTTACTTGTTCATTAGTACTTGCTTGTTGAATTGAGTTTAGCGTGACCAATATGGATATTAGCAACCTAACAGCTTACTATACCTATAAATAGATATGATTTCCTAGCAGCATTGCTTGTTAGATATGATCCCATAGCAGCATTACTTGCCGATACTTGTATATTACTTGTTAACACTTGTATTATTTGAGTATATTATATATAATGAAGTCGATATATAATTAAGTGAAAGGACTGATTACTCAACACTAGTTTGTTTGTGCCTTAGCTCTTTCAAAGAATGGAAGAACAACTCTTGTTACGAGATACGAGACTGCTTGCTAATATTGTAGAGGAGCAGTAGTGGGTCCAACGCTTAGCTTAGTAGTAGAATTGTTTATATGTTGAATTACCTAACGAACGCTGTAAACCTGGATTTCTAGTCGAATATAAAGTCCTCGGGATGAAACTTGGCATTAGCTTCATAAGTACTATATTATTCCCTTAACCAGGAAAAGATTGACGCACTGAAGATCAGAGAACTACACTTCCCGCTTCTGTGCCAGTAATTGATTCTTATACCCTGCTTCCGCTTATTCTATGGTAAAAATACAGATCAGATGAAACTCAAATAGATCCCCCCTCGGTTTCTTCTGATTCAGTTGATACTGCTTATTCTTTTGTCGATGAAACAAGAACTTCACTTTGTTTGCCGCTGCTGCTTATTCTCTGGAAACTTTATACTCATCCTATCCAGCTTCTTTACTGCAACACTCAAACCTCTATCCACGCTACGACAAGGAGCAACAGCCTACTTCTTAAGCTTTCTGCAAACAAGCAAATTAGTCCCCCCTTACCCTAGATGTGAAAGAAAGACTCCGGGACTGAGGAAGCCCGCGGGTCCATGTTTTTAATGAAAAAGGCATTAGAGCAGCTGTCAGTGGACAATATAGGTCAATTTACTAAAGAATAGTTTCCCATGGCTTAAAACACGCAAAAAGGGCTAAAGCTAAGATCTCAGTTTCTGTCTAACTTAACAACATAATGCGCACGGTTAAGTTACGTACGGGCAGAACAAGCTTAGGCGTGGCGCAAGAAGGAATGGATTCTTCCCCTGAAGTCTACTTTCTTTGCAACTGACTATCCGGACTTTTCAACTAAGGCATTAATCTACAGCTGGCTCTAAATCATATGCACTACTTTATAGAACAGTGTCACCAACCCTGACTCCTATTACTTACTCCACTGATTGACTCTAAAGAATAGCATTGCTAAAAGGAGAAGCTCTTAAGAAAGGGGCATAAAAGAGGAATAAACACCAGAAAAGAAAGGGTTTCAAATGCACTAGAGCAGCACGGATTGAGTTTTATGGTAAATGACATGAAAAACCGGACAGATGAGCGGCCCCAGAAACAGGAACTGTAATGAAAAGAGTGGAGCGGCCCTGCCGTTTCACTCAGGCTCCCGAAAGCATCTATTCCATTCTCTGTCTCACTTGTTTCAGCCTGCCCGCTCCCTTGGTCAAGTCTAGCTATCATTCGATTCCCCTATTAGTAAGTACAGGAGTAAGCCTACCAATTGCCCGCATCTAGTATTTCATTACTTGACTTAGCATCTAGGCCTTAGCAACTTTAGGAGTGAGCTCAAGAGGAGAGGTAGATTAGAAAGCAGCTCTGTTTTCATATGTATTTGTTGACTACGGTAGAGGAGCCGACGAAGGGACTTAATCATAAGGGAGCGTTGGACGTTGGTCGTGTAGAGAGGTTTCGGACTTGCTACTAAAACTTTCCCTGCTTATGATCCCGATCTTGACCTGATTCTATCATACATAGTACCCGACCAGGAGTTCATTAAGGATTAGAGAGTCAGAGACACGCAACTACCAGAGCCAGAAATCAGAATGGAATGGAAAAGTCGTTCTTGTGAGCCTACCTTTAAGGATGGCTAGTAGAAGTATAAGACTCAGAATGGAACTAAGTAGTAACAGTAGAGGTCGGGTAGGGCTTTCCCCTTGTAATGGAGGTCGGGTCTGGTCTGAAAGGGAAGTTTCATCAGTTATCCTTAATAAAGTGGGGAGCTAAGCCTGAGTTCACAGAGCATAAGTGGAGTTCGGTGCTATAGTAGAATCCCTTGTTGTTTAATCCCGAGTGGAGTCTAGGAGTAGAGGTAATCAATAAGAATTAGTTTACAGAGCTGGATCATAGGCTGCAAAGGGGGAAGCTGTGTATTTAATAAGAAGAAAGGGAAGCAGCGCCAGGAAAGTGGACTTCCAGCCTAACAAAAGTACTATCATATTTCTCCATTTGCTATCCGCCAACTACTAACGTTACGCGGCAGGAGCTGTTGGCAGTGAAGACAATTTGGCTAATAGAGAACCTTATTTTCATTCTACTTTTCCGTTTTCCCGTGTTTTTTGATAGCGACCCAGTTTTCCTTCCTAAACCCAGAAAGTGAGATTCTATTTTCACGTTTTACCGTGAAACAACACTGCCGCGTAACGTTAGTAGTTACTTGCCTCATAGCCAAGGAGTTTTCCCTCCTAAGGGATCGGATAGAAATTACAATTTGGCGTTTTCCCGTGTTTTTTGATAGCCAAGTGAGTGAAATGGTTGCTTGGCCTCTGTCTTATGAGTGGAATTCTTTGCCCGTAGTTTCTAGTAGCTAGTTGGATTCTTTCCCTTAGCAGTTCCATTCCCTTACTTGCTGGTATCAGTCCGGTAGTTAATGGGTTGATTCTGTTACTCACTTGTCTTAGTCTTACTAGTTACATACCAATACCTAGCAGCGGGGGTCTTACTACCACGGGTTGAAGCCAACAAGCAACTACTAATGACCAAGCCACTACTAACCAAACAACGGCGCAAGACGTTGAGCGGTAGCAAAAGTAATAGGCCAAGCAACTACTAACGACCAAGCCGATCTAGGCGGCCAAGTAACTACTAACGTTACGCGGCAGCCAGTAATAGCCATAACAAAGTTATTACAATAGATGCTTTCGGGAGCCTGAGTTAAACGGCAGGGCCGCTCCACTCTTTCTATTACAGTAGATGTGTTCTGGGCGGTAGGAGGAAGTGAGCTAAGCGTTAGTGCTATTCCGACCATCCCTTAGCTTCATTCCGAGCCTACCCGGTCGAAGTCTTAGTAGCTCTTGGTTGAGTCTTAGTGGGAGCAGTTGTAGCCTGTAACACCCTTAGCTCATTCTGTGACTCCTTAGCTCCATTCCGAGCAGTACCAATATAAGGCTTGGATTGACTGGTTTCAGTCTGATCGGTGTGAGTTTCAGCCTGGTAGCTGTGTGGATCAGTCTGGTTAACAGTGGTTTGGTTCTTGGACTGCTTAGGGACATTCTGACTTTGTATCATCGGATAGCCTGTAACTCACTGGTTGAAGCCTGCATTTCATATTTCTCATTTCTTTTCTTTAGACCGGATCTTTCCTCTTCTCTTTCTATATTCTTATCGGAGTCGATCTATCCCTCTTCTCTTTCTATATTCTTATCGGAGTCGATCTAGGGTCTCCTCTTCTCTTTCCTCTGATCGAGTAGACCTAACTCACCCTACGGATGCTGATTCTCTATACGACCTAACTAACCCTACTGATGCTGATTCTCTATACGACCTAACTAACCCTGCTTTGCTTCTTTCTTTATAAGATTCCACTCGTGGTGCCGATAAGGATTGATGCAATCGGTAACTATGCTTTCTTCTTCTCTGCTATGCCCAATAAGGGAACTACTAATAGGTCTAACCTGTGTCACTAATACTATCCATCTGGTCTTCCACTCGGTATTCAACAATCACTCTCACAGGACTACTAAACTACTTACTTGATAACTACTGATTATCTGGTCGACCACACCTCGCTTCAAACCCTTGACTTGCTCGCTACTGCTATACCTAACAAAACAGTGCGTGCTTCTTTCTCTTTAAACAGCGATATTGGAGTGGAGGAGTAAACGAAAAGAGTAATAAGAAAGGACAGAGACACTCGGAAAGCAAAGTTCCCAAGTATTTCTGAATACATGTTCACAAGGGAAGGGCTAAATAATAATAATGCTAACACGAATCGAATCGTTCTAATGCTTTTGAGACAGACAAAAAGGGAGAGATTAGCATACCATAAATAAGTTTTCACAGAGGTTATACGACCAGAAAGAAGCCTTCTTCATATCAAGATTATAATCCATTAATTAGTATACTTTCGGTTTCGAGGTGCCTATCTAGATTGAGCTTCTTTCTTTTAAGTATTAGTTTACAGAGGATAGATAGGTATGGTATAGTTTCAAGAGAGGGATATCCTGAGTGAGATTCAATGAGAGCCATAGTTGATGAGATGAGCCAGAGTTAGTGGTTAGTTACTTCCAACTGGAAAAACAGCTAAAGTAAACAAACAACGGATCAAGCAACCAACGCATATTGTTGTGGGCAGGAAAGTGGAAAAGTGGAGTAGCCTGGTAAGGTATCAATAAGCTCGTAACGTTGAAGCGCTAAGTCAATGATTCAGGGAAGCAGTGTCAGAGTATAAATAAGCTCCAAGTCGTGGAGTCAGGTTTACAGTGGGCTAGTTCATCGTATCTAGTAGCTCTGGGTCGGTCAATTCTTAAGTGCAAGTATCAAATCAAGGAATAGTTTCTTGCGCAAGTAATCCGCAATGACATTCTGAACTTCAAGTTTACTTTAATGAAAATAAAGAGGGATGCTGTGTATTTACTTGAATTCTATACTCGCTTCTTTCTTATTGCTTGTTCAGTGTTTGACTACTTTCCAGCCATTCTATTCTGGTTAACTCCATTCTCATATTCGATGAAAAGTACTTGAGCTACAGCAGGACAATCTGTTTAGTGTTTCAGAAGTTCCAGAGGTCGACCACTACCCTTAACTACAAGCAAGCTACGCAAGCAAAGGGAAGGAAACTACTCGGGAAAGCCTTATTGCCCTGATTTTATAGCCCAACTCAACTCAATAAATGTGCCGGTTCAGGAAGCTGTAAACCCGTCTTTGCTACAATCAAGGGAATCAGCAAGTTCAGAAGCCGTTTCAAGATCATCAGCCGAAGATCATCCAGAGATATAGCTGGTTTCGGTTTACTTTACAGTGTTGTTGCTTGTTGCGGGAACGGTAAGTTTCAAGTCTGGTTATTGTGCTTTGAAAGTAGTCTCTTTTGGTGCTTCTTAAAATAGAGTATCTGGGGGTGCAAGTGCTTGTGTTTAAGTCTGCAATCTCCGTTCTAGTTTCATCCTAGTCTACAAGAGAATCAGTAGGAACCAGATCTGACTTAATAGGTGCTTGGCTTGCTTCTGCGCAGGAGTACGGTTGACATGACCTTTCTAGTCGTGGAGAATGTCCTTCTTATTATGATTCTGAAGCCCCTTTTAGTGGAACTCATTCTTTTAGTTGAACTCACTCTTTACGTGGAACTAATGAAAACACCTATTGGGTGGAAGAGCAAGTGTACCGCTCGCAAGATTTAGTTAACGTTGGGGGGATATGGAAGTGTTGGGTCATAAGAAGAATAATAAGAATAAGAAGGAGAGTTACAGAAGTGCTTGTGCTTAGGGCAGTAAGTGTACGAGTTAACCGGGCAGAAGATAGTATTGGCTTTTAAGCAGTAAGTACAGAATGCGATAGTGTAGTTTTTGTTTCAAGATGATAAGTTTCAAGATCTAAAGCATAAGGGAAAGTTGTTGACAGAACAAGTGAAGGAGAAAGAATACGAAATAAACTGCATACGCTGTGGAAGTAGTTCGAAAGTAAGGTTAAGGCGCAGAGGTTAGCTTAACTTCCTGTCCTGTTTTCGGCTTACGTGAATTCTGAGTTAGTCAAGACAAGACGGTGCCTAGCCTTGCCCGCCCTAGCTCCACTCTTAGACTGCTTAGCTCCATTCTTGCTAGCAGTGTGGTTTCAGTCTGGTTAGCAGTGTTTCAAGCCTTACCTCTTTGCTACTTGTCCACCTCAGAGAAGATCTCATTCCGTTCACCTATATAAAGAGAATATATAATGTAGTAGGCTTTCCTCTACTTAGTCAGTACACGGGTTTCAAAACGACTTTTCTGGATTATTTATGATTTATAATTTCCGCGGCAGGAGCTCCCCTGTTAGAGTGGAATTGAATCCGTGTTTGGCTAATGTTAGACTTACTTGATCGGGTGGGTTGCAGTGAGATAAGGTTCCGCACTTCCATTAGCTGTCAAGCATATTCTTGAATCCTATATTTCTTTTATATAAAATCTAATATACACAAGAGAGATTAAATGAAACAAGCTAGAGTCAGGAGTCGGGAGCAAGCCCAGTAGCAAGCGGGTAAACAAGCCCAGAAGAATCAGCCGTTTAAAAGTCAGCTGCTAGACGTTATGAAAGTTTCATTTGAGTTGAAAGGTCAGAAACAGAATCAGAGGAATTAGCCAGAGGGGACGAACTGTTGCTGAGCTATAAACAAAAGAAGAAAACCGGCTTCTGAACCATGTGTGCAAGATAAGAAAGTATTGACTCGGCATAGAAGCGGGAAGGAAATAAATCAAGTTAAGATATAGTTAGAGGTGTTGCCTGTTGCCAGAGGTATAAGATAAGAAAGAAGTTAGCAGACACGCAGCTGGGCAAGTAGAGAGGTAGGGTGCCCAAACACTGGACTTGGCACATAAGAATGGAATTGACTAGGAGCAGCTTCAGTTGCTGGTTCAGAGGATCTTCTTGCCCTTACTTAACTATTAAAGCAGTTTCTTGCTCTAGTATATACTTGTTGAGTCAAGAGTGAACCTGTCTCCTGGAGTTTAGAGTTTACCGGGTTGCTAAGGCGCGGAGTGAAATAAACACTTTCTTTCTAGAAACTTACTATAAGGGCCCTTGTTGAATCAGTTCTCCTACTATCCCTATAGCTAGTAAGTAAGGAGTTAACATCCACTCAGTAAGGGAGATACCATTTCATCTTTAATAACAGAATGAGGCTCCTGTCTTTCTCTAGTTGCGAGTAGCTTGGCAGTTGCTCTTATATTAAGTCGGTAGATTAGATGGAAAGGTCTAGTTGTAAAAAGATTAGATGGAAAGGTCTAGTAGTAAGTTGCGGGTTCCTGGGAATACAAATACTTCTTTCCTTTCTTTCTCTTTGCAGGCACAATGAAACTCTAACTTGAAGCTTACCAGAAGATGGATGATTCGGCTCTTTTTTCCTTATGGGATTGGTGTACAGACAACACAAGAATAATTAGCTGCGCACAATAAAAGAATAAGCTCTTTCCACAGAGAAGTGAACGACTCTGCAGATCTTTGAGGGAATAACACGGTGCTTGCGAAGTGAATGAACTGGTTGACTCTATTTCTAAGAGCAGAGCAGGATAATCAGGATATAGTTGATTCTTTTGATTATTCATAAAGCATATGGAGCAGCCTTCCCCGATTCCATTAAAGAAGGAATCTAATCTCTCTTCCAATAAAAAGAGAACTGGAAGAGTCAGAAGTCATTCGCTTGGAGCTTGGCCTGACTGCTTCACGGAAACTCCTACTCCACTTGATGATTCTTTTGCCTCTGATTCTCTATAGGATTCAAGTAAAACGGGAAACCCAGTCATTGATTCTTCCTTTCGACAAGTCCTGTGTTAAAGTAGAAAACGGAATACTTATATATCCGCCTCGGGGTTGATGCAACAAAGAATGGAATTGATGATGCGGATTTCTCACCTTGGCCAGGAGTGTTGAGCTAGGTTGATACCAAAAAGAATGGAAAGTAATCTGATCTCTATACAATTTGGAACTTCCCCATTTGTTATTACTCCTTACTGGGCAAGTAGGGAGTTACGAGTCCTATTTCCGAGCCAAGTAGGGAGTTACGAGCCCAATAAATAGGAGTTTTGACGAGTAGTAAACGAGCCCTGTTTTCGCCTTCTTGCAAACCCTGTACGTGTCCCCTAACATTTGAGTCTGAACTTCCATGAATAGAAAGAACTAGATCTATCCCTTACTTTAGACTATCTTATTACTTACTTATTAATATAATACTGGTTTTTCAAATCCTGTGCCCTTAATTAATTGGTGCCCGAGGAAGAATATGAGTTATCTTACTTGTCCAACCCCCAGTACTCTTTGTTTTGAGGGAGGTGAAGTTGCAGTCATAAACAGAATCCGAGGGTGGAACAGAAGAATTGGTGGTAAGGGTGCCGCGCCTTAGGAGGTCTAATAGATGCAGGTGCCTAGTATGGGTTAACTCATTGAAGTAACAAACAGGGAAAGTGTAAGTTGTTTCATTCTTTTACTAGAGTAGTCAACGCTCACTGACTTTGTATCTGGTCTGTATATGTATAAGATGCAAGTCGAACTGGTGATTCTAAAGAAGAGAAATAGGCTTTCTTTCAATCAGTCAGGGAGTCAGGAGAGGCCGGTGAGGAAGCCGGGGTAGGTTTTTGGTATACAAGTGCTTTCTTCGTCTAGCTAAAGTGAGTTTGACCTATAAGTAGTTAAGTTATAGTTCAGGATGGGGCCTATAGCCTATAGAGAGGACAAGAGTTCAAAGAGATGAGAGCCGGAGTTATAGGAGAAGGGAAGGTATAAAACAGAGGATCAGAATGCAGGTATAAAACAGACGAAAAGAATTCAGGGAGAAAGGAATAGAACTAGAGTGGTTAGTTGACTTCCGGTAGATGAGATGAGATGAGAGCCTCATGAAGCAAATAAGAATTCCACCCATATGACCAGCGCACACAGGACTTGAAAGAAGGGCCCTTACTCTTCATTTCCCCAACTAGTAGTGATCCTGTTGCATCAGTGGAGTAGCCAGCAGCAGTCCTTGTTGAATTCTTATACTACTTAGGACAATTCTCACTTTCGAACTGGAACTGGTGAGTTGAGAGCGCAGTTACCCTCTGTTACTAGGCTAAGGTAGTTGACTGGCTTTGTGGGTAGTTGTGTCATTCCTATACTAGGTCGGCTTGGTCATTAGCAGTTCCTTGGTGGACTTGCTCATAAGGCTAACTAACACACTGAGTCTTTTCTTTTAGTGCCCGCTCGGATCCTTCTATTGCTCCGATACCGTAGTAAACAAATTCAATGAAATTAAACAAAGCTCTTTCTTCCTCACCTGTAGACTCAACACCTGTAGACTCAACTCGCCCTTACTTATTAAGGCTTGATTTCCTTCCCTAGCACTCCTTCCTTTAAGAATTGATAAACACAGATGATAAACTAATTGAATTGAAGAAAAGAGGCTATGGTTCGTTACGGAAGCTATCAGATACCTCGCATCAAACTATTTGCGTTAAGGCAAGCTAACCTTAGCAACTCCTTTTGAGCGGATGAACTGATATCTCCCCTGCAATTGATTCCTCCACGACTCGCTGACGAAGAAAGCACTGGAAAGGATTCTAATAAGTAGGCGGGATCTGATCTACCCCATTGGCTCCTTCTTGACTAGACTCGAAAACCAAAGAATTCATTACTAGTAGGAGTTATTGACTATATCTTAGTAACAGAACAGATAGAGGTGGAGGAGCAATCAAGAGTTATGAATTCAGCAAGTAATAATTAAGGTAGAGTAGTGGGAGTTCAAATAGCCTATAAGTTGAAGTCGAGGAAGAATAAAGTCAAGGCAAGGAAGCCATATATAGTATCTAATATTTGGAATACCTAAGGTAAGGGAAGTCGGCTTGTTTACTAATCCTCTTTACTTGGCTCTATACCATGTGTGACTTATCTCAATTCCATTCAACAATCAACGGAACCAGCAAGGGAGTAAGTGAGTTAAGAATATAAAGACGGAGAAGAAGCCTCAGATAATGCCCACGGAGAAAAGAAGAAACCCACACCTCTTCCCAAATAATGACTATTTCCATATAATACCCGGATCCAGCTTATTCTAGAACTCGACTTGATTGATACTGGATACTTTCCCTGAACTTCTGCTTCTCTCGGAGTAAGATACTTAACGGAAACTGTCCAGTCTGCTGCTGATGATCCTTATTTCGTCGACAACACTCGCACTGAGAAATCTAAGAATGGAAAGGAATCCGACCCGCTTGCTGCTGACTTTAGCCCTTGATACCGCTCACTCCTATACGGACGGAGAGCCAAGAAAAGAATAACAGATATCTCCACCACTACTATAAGGGGCTGGAAACCAAGATTGAGAGCTGTTGGCTTTAATACCCCCGGATTTACCTTCTTCTGATCTGTCTACTTTTTCTTTTCCGTTTGCTGCTTACTTACTCGATACAGCTTATTTGTCGGGAGCCTAGTGGGCAGTTTCTATCTTTTTCTTGACTTTTGATAAGACAATAGTGTTGAACAGAACATAAGAGAATAGTGGAACAGAACAGAACCACTTGTTGCCGACTTGCGCACTGCTTCAAAGCCAGTAAGTAGAAGAAAAGAAATGACTCTATACTCCAAGATAACCACTAATAGCCCTTGCTTCTCTAAAGTGAGAATATTGGGCACCACGAAACAAGAATCAGAAGCTTGCTTGCTCCAAATCACCTAACACTCGTTGAAAAGAATCTTCTCTTTATTGGCTTGGCAACCTCGCCCTAAACTCGAGTACCCTGCTCTTGCCTAGCGCTACTTACTAGAGACTGAACCTTCACCTATGCTCTGATTCTCCAATTACCAATAAGATTTCTATACAATAGACAGGCCTGTGGGTGGAAGTCATACTTATCAGATTTGCGAACTACTGGACTTGTTGACTTCTACCTAGCATACCACACTGCTTCTGATCTTGCTTCAAACTAACTAACAAATCCTTCTTCATCACCTGTAAATGAATTCCGTGTTTTCCTAGTAGTAGGGACCAAGCAGACAAGTATATACTTAAGACCAGAGAAGAGCAAAAGAAAGTTGTCATGTTTTTCACTGTGCACTTATATAAGGATAGCGTAAGTTTGGTGTTATCGACCACAACCCCCTTCAGCAGTAGAGAAAAGAGAGTAGATTTGGCTTATGCCCCTTGGAGGAAGACTTACTAATTGAACTCTGGCTTGGCTCCGATACCTAGGTAAACGAATTCTTCTTTCTGACTCTCGACTCCGAGCCTTACAATTAAGCTTCCAACTAGGGATTCAACAAGAGCAGAACAGAAAGATACTCTAAGCCAACTCATTCCCTTATGGCTTCGAAGCCCGCACTTTCTTCTTCCTCGGACACCAATAACTTAAGGGCAAAGGTGGACTTCTGATGCTTATTAACGGCCCGCTTCTGATCTCGTATACTTGGCACCTAGTAGCTTGGCAGTTATTTGTACTGTTCTACTTTACAGAAATATAGACTCTTAACTCTCATCTCAAGATTCCATTCCTGTTTTCTAGGAGAGCAAGATAGGTAAGTAATTTGTCATAAGAGGAGGAGAACATGGCTTAAAGGATCCCAATCAAGTGGACTAACTTATGCCCTCAAATATCTTCCTGCGGAGCTTGTTAGAAGAGAAAAAAGAGATCTTCTGCCCTCGAAAAGAAAGAGGAAATCCGGTATTAGTTGACTGACCTACAGCGCTAACGAGCAACTGAATAAAGGTATTAAGCAGGGAAAGTGGAGTCGACCAGAACATATGCCGTAGAAAAGAGAGCTGTTGGCGCAAGTGCCATTAGGGTTTCTCTTCTGAATGGAATCTCGCTTAGCATTCACTGGCATTGTATAGATGGAAGAAAGTCACATTAGAGTACACCCCAAAGCCGCTTGAAAGGCAAAATCAACCGAACGGAATTCCTTGCTTGTGCGAAAGCCGTTGTTGCTTGTTCGCGAACTTAACCTCACTCAAAACTCAAACCCATCCCTGCTTACTAAAACCAAAAGAAAGGAGAAAAAACACCTATGTTCGAGCGGCAGGGCCAAACGTATACTACTGCGGCTGTCGAGTAAAGATGAAATCGTATATACCCTGGAAAAGCAGTCTCCCTTACCTACCTTGTAAACTCACTGCCACTAGTGTGCATCTCCTCTTGCTAAAAATACTGATAAAACGACTCGTATACTAGGGGCACAGGGCACTCTCAGAACTCCTATAAGCAGCCTGCCGCGCAACTACCTTAGTCGTACTTACTTGCTTCATTCGGCTCCTATAACTCTACTCTGGCTCTGTAACTCCTCCGATGAGAATACATCTTCTTTTACTGTTTTCTTCTTTTACTGTTTTCTTCTTTCCTCTCCTCTTGCTCTAGTACTGTTTCTTTACTACCTTCTCTGAGTTATAGGATATAGGATGAAACTCCACAACTACTGGCTCGGCTCTTATATAAGACAAGACTTCTGGCTACCCTTGATTGACTTCCCGTCTCTAACTCTGACCTCTGTCTCTTTGAACTCAGGCTCATCTAACTATGTCAACTAATACAGATTCAAAAGGACTCGAATCTCACTCTGTCAACAATACTTCTGATTATAGTTTCTAAGCACCAATACTAGACCTAGAGATTCCTACTACAACTTGAACATATAAGCCTTTCACTCCTGGTGTTTGTAACCTAATTAATAGCTAAAGTCAAGTCCGGCTCGTTCCTTATTCAATAGATGCAAAAGGTCTTGGGAAGAAATAGACTCGTCGACAACACCTTTCTTTTCAGCGGAGAACCCCTGGGAAACTTCCTGCCACGCTACATTCGTAGTTGCTTTGCTTAGCTTTAGAAGATACCTCGCCTCTGCTCTTGCTAAAAATACAGATGAGTTGCGAGAACCACCTTGACCTCATATTAGAATGAAACTATTGAGTATAAGGCTATGAGGGTATCAAACAAAATACACTCCTCTCTCATCGCCAACAACAAATACAGATGAAAGTCGTTCCGGGTAGTCCTGTTCTGGTGATTGTTGAATCTTATTTAGCAGCAGTGCCAGGAAAGGAAAAAGCACTAGTAACGGCTGTCCTCTATTGCTTCTGAAGTTTGATCAAATGGGACAGGACTTCACTTAGGATTCTACTGGCACTTGACGCATCCCTTTCTACTCCCCTTATATACAAGTTCCCACTCCCCTGATTCCGTTTCTAAGCAACAAATACAGGACAAAGAAATGCATTACTACACAAGACTTAACTGGAACTTGCACTAGAGCAGTCAATTCTCCAGACGCGGGGGCTCCTTCTCATTCTTCTGATCTTGAAACAGCTGAAATTCCATTCCATTCCATTCTTATTGGCACTACCGGTAAGTCCACAAAGCCCCCTAAATAATAAGTTTGAACCTCTATATAGACAGGTAAGCTTTAGCCATGAACACAGGACTCGGTAACAACTGATACTAACGCACACGAGCACAGGTGCAGATAATAGGATAGAGATTGGCTGTTTCATCTTAGCCTAGGTCTTATAGAGGCAGGTCGCCTCCCCATAGTAACAATTGGTTACATAAGAATTCAACTATAAACAAAGAAGTACGCCGCTGAAGACAGAGGCAAGACAAGAACAAGAACAATACCACTACTACCAGGGTATCTCGGGCGAAAGGATGCTACCAGTCTTATTGGAAAGCAAAACTCTTCTTTTTCAGAATGGAGCACTAGGTGGGTCGACGATAAATAGGTTCTACTTACGCTATTAATTAGGTTCACTCAGGATTATACGTGACTTGTCTAGTGTCGGCGTAGTTGCTTGACTGAAAGCAATTCCGATCTCGTATACTTGGACCAGGTACCCTATTTTAAAACAGTAACACTACCGCCCTTCCCGCCTCCACTTTCTTTCTTTCTTTTAATAACCCTCTCACGCCAACACACCAGTAATGCCTTATTCGATTACCTTAGAAACAAGGACTTAGCAACCCGGTCAACTCTACCTAGAAACTTTCCTAGAGCTACAGCGCCACCAACATCGAGATACCTAACTGCTGTAACAGCGGATTCTCTTTCTTACCTATAGCTTCTGTCCTCTCTTTTCCTTGGCCTAACTAACGAGTAATTGCCTGTTTCCCTGTCCTCTATGGCTCTGTCAACTAACTACAACTTATGAAACGGGACCAGACCACAACTAATAAGAATTCCACTCTAAACTGCCCCAGCTACTAGTCCAGTGTTCGCCTTAGAAACTACTATTGGGCTTCCTTCTTCTGGGAATCGGTGCATTTACCTGTACTTAAACTAGCCTATTGCTCATATACCTTCATTCTGATCCTCTGTTTTCTAGCTTTCCTTCCTCAGTTGCTTGTCTCCTACTTTACTACCTCCACTAAAGCTTTCATTATATATTAGGTCTGCTCTAGCTTATGTAGTTCCTGCTCTAGCTTATGTGGTTCCTTGGTCAGTTGAAAACATTCCATTCCCTACTAATTTCAGTATTGATCTTCTATAAGGAGAAAGTTGAGAAAGGGATTCTAGCCTATCAGCAATAAAAAGCGGGTTTGATCTCTTCCTAGCGAATCACATTAAACACATCTTGGCGATTTTCAATAATGCATTTCTTCCTATGATCTTTATGGTTCTGTTGCTCAAACACCCGACCTCTCTTCTCTTGAAGACGAAAACCACACTTGAAGTGAAGCTGATCTCAACACCGACTTGGAGCCTATTGATACGACACATCTCCACTTTCTTAACCAGCCCCCACTTGTTCTAACGGGAACTTACTTGCCAACTGAAACAACACTCGCTCGCACTGCTCCATCTTATTCATCTGGTCCTGCAAAACAGGTGATTCTCTTCTTCTTGATACCGACAACACTTGCAACAGAAAGAGACTCCACTTTCCTTTAGTACACACACACTGCTGAAAAGCCTGTAAGAGAATCTTCCCTTAAGCGCAAGCCTTTACTACCTTCTGCCCTGACCTATCCTTAAAGTTCAGAATGCAATGGAATATCTCTTGCACCGAGTAAAGAAACCCGTAAATACCCAGCTCTCGAAAACAGTCAACTCTCTTTCGCATCCCCTATCCCTAGATTGGAGGTTGGAATTGAATCAAGCTGCTACTCTCCTCCCGCAAACTAACAGGAATTTCTCTATTCTTGCAAATAACTAATTGAATCTATCTCTCCTCTTGCGCCGTCAAGCATTAACCTAGCTGTCTTCAGTAAAACAGTAATGAATGGAATCTTTCGAGCGGTGCGGTCAGGTCACCTCAACTTAGCGCTTAAGAAGGAATTGAGGCACACACAGAACACACAAAGGTATAAGGATATAGATCAGGTAATCTGACATCAATATGATTTTCTGCATTTCCAGGAGAGGTCAGGTCGGTCGGGCGCTAAGCAAGAAATAGAGAGATATATTATAAAATGAGAGTAAAGCAAAGGAAAGGAACGAAGAGAGTAAAGAGAAGGAAAGGAACGAACCCGAAATAA
This sequence comes from Musa acuminata AAA Group, assembly GCF_036884655.1. Lineage (NCBI taxonomy): Eukaryota > Viridiplantae > Streptophyta > Magnoliopsida > Zingiberales > Musaceae > Musa > Musa acuminata. Next base: position 628,648 of record NW_027020715.1, read on the forward strand.
ACAAGCTTAGGCGAACTCCACTTGAAACAAATCATTCGGAAACTTTTCCTGCCGCCACTGAGTTTGACCCTTAGTTGTATTGACTTGGCCGGGTTTGTTGTTTGCTCGGGCACTGTTTCCGTCTCTATCGTGAGAGGGCACCTCGCATCAAAGAAAGAATAAATAGCATTGGCACTGTCCCAAGCATCGAATTGGCACTGAAGATAGTCGGGGAGTTCGTTCTTCTATTGATACAAGCAAGATATAGTAACAAGCAAGATCTAGTTGGGTGGTTCTTCTATTGATACAAGCAAGATAGTCTATGCTATTGAAACAAGCAAGGTGCTGAAAGCCTACCGCTGAGTTCATTTCTGGATTTTCCTTAGATTCTTTTATGACTAGATTGAGTTCTGGTGCTCGCTCTCTACCTTAAGTATGATAATAATGACAATGACCTAGATCCACTATACTACTAAATCTGTCTTAGAGCTCTGTTCGAAAGAGACAATAAGCAATTAAACACGTAGTAAGCAAAGGAACTAAACAAGCAAAGTCAAAGAATCAACCCAGAGTCAAGAAGAAGCTGCCGCCGAAGACAGGACTCGTGCATTACAGTAAAGAGTAACAGACTAATCCAAAGGAAAAGCAGACTTCAAATCAGGAGTTAAGGCATGAAAGCAAGGTTCGATACCGGTAGCTATAGAATGAAAGTAAGGCAAAACAGAATCAAAGCGAGGAGCACCAGTTGGAAAGCACGGAGGTTAGGCTCATAGGTCTCAAAGATAGACTTAGGGACTAGGTATCAAAACAGTTAGGCAAGAAAGCAAGGCTAGTAGTAAGGGAATAAAGATTGAGAGAAAGCAAAGCCAGGCCCCGAGCTATTAGTTTCAGAAGAAAAAGGGAATGTAAGACTGAAAGCACTAACAACAAGAATCAAGCTAGTTATAAGAATCAGTGTTACCGCAATGCCCCCCTTCCCTTCTTATCCCTTGTTGGTCCCTTCTTATCCTTTGTTGGTGCTAGTTAAAAGCCTAAGCCAACTACTAATATTTGAGATTATTGTATTGATTACGAGAAGTGGTAGCTCCATTCTTTTAGATAAAGTAAGGTAAGCCCGAGTCCGTAGCTTAATGCTTAGAAGCACGAGTTGATTTCTTGATTCTTTTATTTAGTCCTATAGTTTGTAATTGAGTTCTTTGTTTCCGGCTCAAAGGCCTGTCTTGTCTAGTAGTTGCTAAGTATACTTGGCGCTTTGGGTCCGAGTTCATGCGGATAAGGGTCAACATCCGAGTTCATGCGGATAAGGGTCCACAACGGTAATAGAATTTAGTGCACATGTTAAGGAAGAGCAGAATAATAAGAAGGAAGAGCTGGATGCGGCATTACTAGTGCCAACAGCTGAGGAACTCCCGCTCCAGACGTACTTACGGATTAGGGATAGCCAAATGTTCTATTCTAGAGATTGGCCAAGTCAAGTAGAAACTATGATGCTACGTCGCGAAGGAGTGCTGATAAGACTTATTGTCTCGATTACCGCCTTTTCACGGCAACACCTCTTCTCTTCTTCAATAATTACCAACATCTAGACGAGACTCAACTGAAACATCTGATCCTGAGTCTAATCTTGTCGACTTTACTCTCACTTCAAATGGAGTCTTCTTTTTCTTTGGAAAGAGTTCAATCTTACTAGGTCCAAATTCGCTATAAGGGGAGTTGCTATAGGTTATCTTACCAAATTATGTGTAATCTATCTGTCTCTGCTTGTTTACATTCATATCTCTTAGTGAAAGCTGGCTTAAATGAATTCTTTGAGTAGCAGTACGAAGAGCATTCAGAGACTTAACGAAGCTAAGCAGGAGGATACCGCGCGGAAGAAGTAATTGAGTTCCATATTCGATCCGATGCGTACTACGTACTATATTAGATTGTGAACCCTACCAATGCTGTTAGTATACTCTCGCAATGCTGCTCTTTCCAACTCCTTCCATATGAAGTCAGTGAACCCCGAACTTAAACACACACGACTAGCACCCTCAGACAAAATAAGGACTTGGCCGTATTTATGTTGTTTTTCATGTTGTTTTTCTCTTAGCGTTCTCTTAGCGCCAATACTGATGAGACTATAGAGTCGGATTCTCATGATAGAGGTGAACAGTCAGTTTCGATCTTTCTCAGCAATACGAATGAACAATGCTATCCGCTTTCAAAACCTCTAATTGCTTTTGGTAGAGATCGCTCATTAGTATAAGCTCACAAAATCCAATAAGTGAGTCATCGTTCTCCTGATCTTGGGTAAAGCCAAGAAAATGCCCCAGCCCCTACCCTCTGAAAGAAGCCAATCCATTTCCCGAACGAGCTGAGTGGTTTCCGTTTGCGCCCGTTGCTTGCTCTGTTCGACTTGTCATTCATTCCGTTTTTCGCCTTATTGCCTTGTAGCTTCGTGAAAGAAGGAATATCAGCACCCCAACCCGAGCCAATGAGAGAAAATAGCAGTTTGCGGAGCGCATCCCGAGTTTATTGTAGTGGTCGTGTTGGCTTCAAAGCATTAAGCTTGCTAACAACCCTTTATTTGAATCTTTTAACCTCAAGCTTGCTAACAACCCTTTATTTGAATCTTTTAACCTATGTCAAACTCCAGTAATGTCTAATTCCCTAGAAATACCCCTCGCTTCTCTTCACTAGCATTTATTCTTTATAACCTCGCTTCTCTTCACTAGCATTTATTCTTTAGAACATGTAAGAGCTTGCTCCTATGTTGAAAGGGTAGCTCTCGTCTAGGTTTACAGTTATCTATCTTGTTATGTGCTATCAAATACTCTTCTCTTTGTCCAATTCTCTCTTCTTTCGTGCTTCTCTTGTCTCCCCCAGTAGTGAGCATTGATTCTTTATTCTTATCATAGTTGTCCGAGTGAAGGTATCTATGCTCGAAAGGAGGTATCTTCCCGAGTGTAGCTGTTACTCTTAAGAAACTTGCTATAGGTTATATAGCTGACTTAAGTGTCTTATCCTCTTCTGAAGATCAGGTCACCACGAAATCAGTTCCCTCATAAGTAAAGTACACTGGTGAACAGGGCGGGCGTCAATAGAATTCTGAAAAGGTTTCCCTATGTACCCGTTATTTCTGTTCGTTTAACCTCTGTTACACGTAGCGGCGTTTCCCTATGAGTCAACCCTTTCATTCTTGTTCATTTATCGGAGATTCATGGATTCTTTGCCAAGAGAATAACAGCTCTTGCATTTATTGATAAGTTGACCCGAAGCTTGACTATACTGCTCCAATAAAGAAAGTCGCATTATCACGAGGCTTTATCTGCACGGCAAAAGAACAGCATCTGCATTTATATTAAACGAAAACTAGAGGCTTTCAGCACCTTGAATGAATCACTTAGAAATGGGATTTTCCTCAGATGTTAGAAACCTCGGAGCTTCTTAAGCAATACTTAATCCAATGGGAGATGGAGATAACGGATCGCCTTGCCTTGCCCTGCTGGAACTTTGTAAAAGAAAGCCTCCATACTATTGACTCCAAATGAAAAGGAGACCTTCTTGGTGCATTCTTCTATTAGGTAGGGTGATTCCAGTCTTCTGCAAAAGAGAAGTCTGCCATAACTTTCTCATAAGAAGTCCGTCCAGATCGGCTTTTGTCAAATGCCTATTCTATATCCGCCTTGAAATTGCTCCCACCTTAGACCTTCATGAAGTGTGCACTGCACCCAATTAATGGATTGCAGCAAGACCCTCTTTCCAATAAAGAAATATCTGTCTTTCTTCCATCGACAAATCCGCTTTGTTGATCAGAGTTGATTCTAGGAAGAAGAGTTGGAAGTATCGAAGCGTTGACCAATTCCATGATCAAATTATATGACATTGCACAGGCTTATCGCTCTAAAGGAAGCTCCACTGCTCCCTACCTATTAAGAAAAAGAAGACTCAAGGTTGGTTGCGTCGCATTGATTGCATTGAGCATCCTTCCTTTTGTTTAGGATGAAGTGAAGTCGTGTATGTGTTTGGCCTCCCGAACGTCGCATTGATTGCATTGAGCATCCTTCCTTTTGTTTAAGATGATTTAGCTACTGTGCTTTGGTTACGTCCTCCTCCATAAATAGAATACGAGAAGGCCCCTTTACTGAAGAGTGAAGTGAGCTTTGGGAACGTATAGTGATTGGGGTCATCAAGACCGAAGACATTTATTAATGCGAACTAACTTACTTCAATGAAAAATGAGCCGAAGGTATAATGCTATCCACATACCTTGTAGCGCGCTACCTTCGCATTTGACTGTAGCTCGACTATATCTCCTCTCCCGAAGCTAGTGAACGGTAACGGCTATCTAAGAATCTGGCCCGTTATACTATGGGTGGCTTGTGTTGCTTGTGTGGGCTTTCCATTGCATAGCACAGGACTTACTCAACGAAGTCCAATTAGTGGAGACGCTTCTGCCTTTCTTTTCTTTTTAGATCAGCTGAAGCCCGCGGAAAAAGTGTTTCATCCTTATAGTTCAGGAACTCTCGCTCAAGCAGATCATAACTAAAACATCTCTGGCTAATGCCATAATCAGCCAGCTCCTGCGGTTCAGCAATAAAGAGAAGCCCTAGATGCGGTCTATACTACTTTTGTTAAGGGAAGGGATTTGATAGTGTGAGTACCAAAGATGGTGGTACTTGGTCCCGTCTTGCTTCCCTCTTACTAACTTGTGCCTTCCCATACGGAAAGAAAAGAAAACGTTCACTCTTATCACCCAACTCCCTAGAAAGCCTTCTCCGTTTTGTTCGAGAAGTCCTAGGTAGCACCTTGTCCAAGACCTTTGTAAATGTTAACAACTAGTAATGTTGTTAAGGAAGAACTGTTTCCTACTAGATGAATGAGCGGACTACTGATTGATTGGACTTAGACTTGGCATTGCTCTCGGGCTGGTCTCTTCTTGGTCTCTCCTATCCTGAATCGGTTTAGAAGACCTTTGACCCTATACAGTATTCTACAAGGCTTTCAGCTCCTTCGTTCCTATGTTCTTTCCCTTTGAATTCAATAGGAAAATGATAAGTAAGCAAGCGGTCGTTTAGAGGGCAAGTAAGAGAGCATTGTATTAGCTACTACTATTGCAATATCTATCTCTAGGGATACAAGGATGCAAGATAAAGACGTAAAGAGCAAGTAGGGATACAAGGATGCAAGATATAGACGTGAAGAGCATTACTAAATCCTTAGAAATCTATAGCTATCGACGATGCGAGAATCATAAGTGGATTGGATTCAATCAAAAACATACACTCTCTTTGTGCCGGCAAGCAGCTTCAAAAGCAGGCAGAGAGTTGATTCTGGACGTTTCTTAGTATGAAATGTAGAAGGCCAAAAAAAAGATAAGAAACGGAATTGTTAACCTAGCCAGGGAAGGACGTAATAAGCCTAACCACTAAACAGATGACGACTAGTTACAATTTGCTTTTACAAAAAGAGAGAAGAGTACTGATAATAAGGAAATCCAATAAGGCTATTATAGTAGTTGCTCGCCTGATAGAAAAGGGCTTGGACTCTCGCTTCGGACCTGGGGGGCACCAAACCATTGTATATTATACTGCAACCCTCGATTGGCCAAACAAAGAGTCCGCAGCCATATTCCCTTCCCTAATAAGTCAAAGGAGTCGAAAATCATTAAGCATAGATAAAGAAAAGAATGAAGTTAAGCCAACGAGTGCATATGCTCCAGGGAGGTTGATAGTTAGGATTTTGGAAACAAGCAATGGCTGCCATGGAAGAACTTTCAAGATAGTATTGTTGTCGGGTCATGCCAACCTTTTGCATGAGACATTGAAATGGCCATAACCCAACATTTAAGCAAAGAAGAAAGCTTGATTGAAAAGGCTAAGAGCACATGCACTCAGGACACCTCTATAATCCCGAGAAATAGCTGCTGGACCTCTATAATCCCGAGAAATAGCTGCCTGCAGGACCTGGATAAATGAAATACAATCCAATAGAATATAGTAAGTAAGGGCCAAGCAACTACTAGACGCCAAGCTTAGTTGTAAGTGTAGCTAAAGGGAGCTAATGAGGCAAGCTACTACTCTAGTTCTGGGTTAGCAGAATAAACAGGATCCGTTTCATAATCAAGATATTAAGCTTCAGAATTGCCTGTTCCTGTTGAGTTAGAAGCTTACGGAGTTCCGTGTATCAGAATTCTTTGTTGCGAATCACTTATTTACCCACGTAGCAGTTAAGTTGAAAGAGAATGAACCTTAGAAATAGAAAGATTAGATAAGAGGGTAGTATAGACCCACCTGGTAATTAGCCAGAGGATTGAGCTCCTAACACGCTTAACCTAGATCCACTATAAGCACAAGCAGGTAATTTCATGAAATAAGAAAAGGTTTCTAGTATAGCATAGAAGCGGGTAGTATTCAATCAAGATAATCTTATTCCAGTGTCGGTCGAGTCAGAATTCTCTGCATAAGATGGAAATGTTGTTTCTGTTTGAAAGGAAGCTACAATTCCAGTTGTTTATGAAGTAGACTGTGCCGAGGAAGGCCTCTTTCTCGTCCTTGAACATAGGGGAAACTAGTTAATGGAATGGCAACCCTATTAAACCACTTATCTGCTAAACTAATGAATTGGATACTAATATCTTAGCTTTGAAGCTCCCTATCTTAGCTTTGAAGCTCCCGTAAGCGGTAGAGAACAGGAACTCTACTTTGATTTCATAATTCTCCTTTCATAGCTGCTTCCTTTGGCACTGCTGGCTTTCAGGCTCTTCTACGGCTTAGCCTCTCATCTTTGCTTTCGAACTCAAACATCAAATTCTTCCTCACCAAGATCCCAGATCCAGCTTTTACGCCTAATTGATAGTTTTAGGCTGGAACACCATATCCTTGCTTCTCTTGAAACAGTTTCTTCTCCTTCTCCCGATGCAGAAAGGATTTGCGCAAGAGACTTTTGATACCTAACAGTTGATTCTGCTTACTTGGGGACAGCTTCCCTTTTGCTTTAAGATTCCTCTCCTTATCCTTATGATTCTCTAGCTTCTTTCACTTGCAACAGCTTCGGCTTTAGACTCAGATCCAGCATCCTCTGATGTCTACCTTTGAATTGAATATCTCTCTTATTTAGCATCTGGTATAGAATGAAATAAAGGTGTCGAACAGAAACTGCATTAACTCCTCGTCGACAAAGAATTATTCAATAAGGTTGGATTTCTCATTAGCTACGTTTCCCCGCGATGAAAAAGGGTATACAAAGGTCTCTGTGTTGGGCCGTTCGAGCAAGGATCGTTGGGAGTTCGGATAGCCTTACTGATCTATAAGTCAGTTAAGAATATCGGCACCACCAAGAGAATTGAGAATCTAGAATTGAGAATATCAGCATCCCCAAGAGTCAAAGAGTAAGCTAAACTCAATCAAACATCAATTGTGGAACGAGAACGAACAAGCAAGGGTGCAAAGGGAAAGGCGGAAAACGGAACTAATTGTCTCACTTACCGCTTTTTAAGGGCTGATGATCTCTCTTCCGCTTCTGCACTTCCATCTTTTCCTGTTTTCCTCGGTGTACTATAATCAATGAAGTCTTAGCTTACTGATGGAGAGTCAAATTGATATGAATGAGCAAGCCGGCTAAAAGAGTGACTGTTCCATTATCAGCTTAAAGTAGTAGTGTTGTGTCTTTACGTCAATCTATACCTTATGGCAAAATAGAACCAAGTCCTGTTATGACCACGTCCTGTTTTCGTTCCTTTCTTATTACAAGTCCTGTATTTGCCCTACAAGGAATTCTTTCGTTTATCGTGGGAAGAAGAAGATCAGAGAAGCACCCTATACCATCGTATACCAGCGCACTCGAACTCGACTGGTGGAAGAGGAGCTAATGCCACTCTACGAGGAGCTAGCCTTATCGTAGTAGCTCTAGCGCCTATGAACGGGACGACTATGAGCGGAGAGACTACTTACTCGCAACAGCACGAGCTCTATAGTAAGCGGTATCCGTATTCGCACCCGAAGCTGCAAGCCACTCGAGCACTAGAAGCTACAAGTCCGTTATAGTATAGCTTTTCTTCATTCGCCTGAACTCTGTCAGCCAATCCTTGCGCTTGCCTTACCCTTCTTGCAAAGAGCCTAAGCTGTTCAAGCCTACCTCGTACATTAACAGGCTCTTAGCACCTCTGCTCTCTCTTTTCCGCAACTTACTAGGAATTATTTTGGCTTCTTTCTTGTCTGATCTTAAGGCTCTTCTTTGAATTCAAAAGATCTGCCTTGCCTTCGACGGGGGGCATCTAAGACGGAAATGCCGGGCTTTTGGTCTTCGTAGTTACTCTATACTTTATGTTTGGTTTTCTTTTCCCTTAATACTGGAATAAGGCAATCAGGGTTCTTTTACTGGTGATGCCGTGGCTAGCAAATCGTGAGTGCTGGGTTATATGCTTGTTTCCAGTCTTTCTATATTTTCTAATTAGATGGGTCATTCTTTGATTCGCCGCCTCCGAGAGTGTGCTCTAGTAGAACTTTCGGATATGTCTACAGTTGCCGATAGAGGGCTTTTTTCAGTCACAGGGCTTTGTCGCCATTCTCTAAGCGGAGTCGTGCTTTTTTCATTGCATTGGAAGTCTTTAGTTTTGGGGAAAGCGGAATAAGTTCTATCCCTATATGATCTTGGAGAAGAAGAACGTAATCGTGGCAGAGGTAGTCGCTAAAGCTAAATAACTTTATAAGCCCTTAAGGAAAAGATGAACTTCCTTGATGCATGCCACGCTGTACGCAAGGATCTGAAGACCGCCCACTAATCTTTCCAGGAACAGATCATTGAGTTGGAAAGGAGTCGGCAGAACAAAGCTTCATCTCTTATGGAAAAGCTGGATGAGTGTAATTACAAAGAGTTCTAGCTATAGTATAAGATATAATCTGCTGCATAGGACATATACCGCTTTTTGATGAGGGTCGTTCTTGCCGAGCATGAGTATGAACGAACGTGCAGCAGCTATTTCTTCTCTTTGACTCCTATGGTCTACTTTCATTTTTCCATTCTAGTAGGCTCTTAGCACCTTTCATCTCTTATGAAAGATCCTTTCTTATCTTTATTTATGTTCGATCCTTTCTATACCTGTATTTATTCCGCGCCAAGCTTTGTTCATGTCTCTCGCCCCAGAGAAGAGATAATTAAGGATTGCATCGAGGAATGGAATTCAACGGCTGGCCGGAAAAGCCCCTTAGAGAGCAGCACTCCCTCTATTCATAAAACTCATTGGCTTTCTTTATAGTAGAGCTTATCACGACCATCTAAACCTAACTCAGCTACGGGCACTGATCCTTCTATTTTCGATTATGTGTTTGCTTGCGCACTGTTTTTAGTAGTTTATCCGGAAGCGAGCTACTGACTAGCGGCAATCGGGACGGACAGAAGACTAGCTATACCGGAAGGCGCTCACAAACCGACTAAGATTCCCTACGGAGCCCTTGAACACTGAGTCTGTTTACTATAGAAATGCCATTCGCCCGTTGACCATCTGTCACTGCGTGCGGATCGTTCAAGATACCCGAGATAAGTAGGGAAATCTCGTTCCTTTGGTTTCGTCCGAAGCTGAATCTACTTGAAGCTCCTCGATAAGGCTCTCTACCATGTGTCGCGGGGGCTTGGTTCTGTTTGAGCGGAAGTAGGCGGCGAAGTCTAACATCTGCTTCTGAAGTTCCTCCCCCGTGGGTGGTTGGTGTTGGGGCTCATTCTCTCCCCAACAATCACCCGGTTGGTTCACCGCCTAACAACAGCAAGTAGTCAACTACCTGTCCTCTAACAAGAAAGTCAGCCAACTACCAACTCTCATTAGCGAAAGCAAAACACACTTCAAGAGAGAACAGAACCTAAGAGCGCACTAAAGATGGGAGAGTTTACTTCCAAAAAGAAGCGTAGCGGACCTTTAGGATTTTTCCTTTTAGACCCAATTGACCTATACCATATTCCGTTAACATTGCAGATGGCTTCTAGGGCATAAGTGATAGTTCATTTCCCAGCGCCACTCCTTTCAGCCTTCGATATCCTTTCTTTCTTTGCCAGTTCGTTGACATGCATCACAGGAAGGTAGGAATTATTTGACATCCCCAACCACAAGAGACCAATCCTTGAAAACTCATGATATAAATGGATAGAAATTCGAAACCTTTCAATGGGGCGCACCTGACTATTAAGTAGTCTAAAGGGTATAAAGATACCTCGTTGGTAGGGTTAGTCTTAGAGTGAAACCGCTACGGCTCATCAAGTTTTGTCAGAGAGTATGAGCAACTGTAGAACCACATAGAAGTTATCAGGGGTTAGGTATACCCTTTCCTATCTGTCTGACTTTCATGTACTGGCTGTCTATTTGAGAATGCCTAGTTGTACGGGGTCAATTTCCTATTGTAAAACGGAGCCGATCTCTAACCCCCTGGAATCTACGCATAGGATATCCTAGAACTAACTGACAAGGTAATCCCAGTCTAAAGGCAAAGTAGCAGAAGAGAAGAAATATACCTTACAACTGGTAGGAAGGTTTACCTAGGATCCTTACACGGTGGGTGGGTGTATAGTCCTATAGAAAGAAATGAGAATAAGATCTCCTCCACAGTACCTTCAAAAGTGTACGGAGATGCCCATGGATCGCCAGTTAGGGGAAAACGAAATGTCATACAAATAGGGAGCCCCTAGAAACCATAGGAATTGTAACCAGAACCCTAACCGAAGGAATCAAGATGGTTGGTGCATGCCTCGATGGGGGCATCAACTGGACCTGGATCCCGACACAGACCTTAGGTCTTACATCTTAACAAGCAAGATGGACAACTAGCCCTTGCTGGCATCCCCCAAAACAACACTTCCCGATCTGGATCCGATTCAGTAGTTCGCGAGGGTTGTTGGTTTTTAAAGGCAAGGAAGCAAGGAAGGTGCTGAAAGCCTAATAGGCGTAAGACGTAAGCTAAGATACGCTGAAAGTTAGGTTTTATATCGGTATCGAAAGCCCCGGTTCCATTCTTGGATTTAGTAGTAGAAAGAATGGTAGGTTGTGCTTGGACTTACTAGTTCAATTATGATAACTTACTAATGCTATTATGAGAAGTAGTATTCATATCTTTTTGATTATAAGGTTGTTTCTGCGTTCAACTCTGATTAGCAGGGGAATAAGATTTGGATTCCTTAGTGGCAGGCGGGTCTTATTGGATAAGTAGTCAATCCCTAGTTCCTTGTTTCGGTCCAATAGATAGTAGCGATAGCCTTGTTAGCATCAACTCTCTTCTTTTAGTGAATAGGGAAAGCCCTAGTTCCTTGTTGTTGTCTTGTAGGGTAGGGCCCCAGTCTCGTATTCCCCAGTTCCACTCTTTATTACATAAGTGAAAGTACGAAAAGCACTGGTTCAAGTCTGTTTGCCAGCTGTTCTGTTCTTCGGCTTAATAGCTCGGTTCTGACTTCTGTGTTTGATTCTAATGTGGTTTGGGTCTTCTTATTGTTAGATGCGCTATCGTACCCTTATACCTAATACTTAGTCCCCAGTCCGATGTATCTTACTTCTGAATTCAAGTACGAGAAGCAGTAGAGTCGTTCAAATTCTTTATGATCTTATTATTTGTAGAAGCAATAACATGGGATCCCTAGTGAATCGTTAAGGTGTTGGTGTCAGGTGGTGTTTCACCCTTTGAAGGCAGTGTTATAGCCCGATTTATTAGTGCAAGTATTAGAGGTCAGAGTTGCTTTCCAGTGTTTTAGTGACTTGGCCTTAGTCTCGTTCTTTCCATTGTTAGGTCCGTTCTTCTAGTTACCAGTGCATTTCTTGACTCCTGTACTTTTGATTATTAGCATGAGTATAAGTCTATTGGTAGTAGTTGGAAGCTAGCAAGCCAGATATAGGGCCTAGTATAATAGTTACAGAATCAAAGCGAGGCCCCTGGGCCTGATGTGATGAGGTTCAGATGAAAAGCTATAGAATATAAGGGGCTAGTTTCTTTATTGTCAGCACTAGTTTCTTTCTTCCTATTTGTTAGTTCCTTTCTTTGCAGTTGTGTTTGAGTGGCAGCAGTCCTTTCAGTAGTTGCGGGAGTCTTGTTATCGTTAGGCCAAGAAGACAAGTAACGTATTAGAGACAAGTAACGCTACTATCCACTGAATAAAACACTCAACTAGGAATTCTACAACTACTAATGAGAATGCTACTAAGTGAGAACAAGGCTATAGCTTCGAACCAAGGAATCCAATCACTAATCAAAGAACTCAACGTGGGGGTGGGGTGGGAACTCTGACTTTATCTCATAACTACGAGCCTGCCCCGCATGCCATCACTCTTCCGTTGTGAACGGAGTTTGACTCGTCTGTTCAGTCGCTATTTATTGTATTTGGTATTACCAGTAAAGTGAACCTTGCATAAGGATATCCCAGCTCGAAATACATGTTAGTATCAAAAGCCAGTTTGGACAATAAGGTCTTGCAGAGCTTATGGCTATCTACTTGAGAATGGAACTGCAGAAGTATAGCAGGGGAACGTTTAGCTTATTAGGAAAAGAACCTCCATTAGGTCGCCAGGTCCCTACAACACAGCAGTTATAAAGACATAGAGCAAGCACAAGCACGCAGGATACTAACATTCCATTTGTACAGCATTCTCAGTATTTCTCAAATACGAGCTAGAATTAGCTATAAAGTCGTATACATTTGAGAGTATTAGTTAGAAACCTTTAACCAAATAGAGCACCAAGCCTGCTTCCACTTCTTTTTCTCCTGGGCCGGCCTTTACCAAACCCCCAAAGTCCTAAGGCGACTTCCTTCACTAAGAAACCGATGCTAAAAGCGCTAATCTATAGTCCGGGCGCTTCACAGCTCCAAAATCCCTTTGGAATCGCTTCGAAAAGTGCACTCGTTGTCTCCTTCGTATGACAAGTAAGGCCCCTGCCCTTCTTTCCTCTATTGAACTAGGCCGAATCCCCAACGTTGTTAGAAAAGGATCCGCCCAATATCTTCAAAAGCGGCTGCTACTTCGTCCCCTTCGTTGCCTGCTTCAATCAATCGTATTTATGATCGTGAAAACGGAAACTGACGTTGGCTAATGCCCGTGCCCTACCAAGTATAGGAAATAAGGTAGTACGTACATGGGGATCCCAAATGACAAGAAAGAGTATATAAGGGTAGTACAAGATAGTCAAGAATACGAGGTATCATCTAGTCTTTATTGACCGGACTAGTCTCATCCCATCTGGGCTGTTTGGCTGACATATCGAAAGGGTAGGATTCCGTTCCCGAGGGGGTGAGGCTGCCTTGGTACGGTGAGTTGCTAGCTATGGACCAAAGCGAGAACGAAAGCAACAGCCACGGAAACTATATCTCTTGCTCACTTACTTGCTGATTGATCTGAGAATGTGTGAACTCAATTGACTGGCAGCATAGCCTTATAGACGAAAGGAGGCAGAAGGAAGTGTTAACCAATCTCCTATCCATTTAGCAGCATGTGGGAGTTTCTTTGAACTAAGGCCCTTCTTTCTTGCTACGTTGCTTGTCGGATCAGTTGATTCATTCGGCTTGAACTAGCTAGGACAGGCTTCCTGGCAGGATGGATTCACCGCTAAAGAAGTGAGTGCTAATTTCTCCTTTCAGTTGTGTGAAAGCATCTTGATTCAGAAAAAAGAGATTTCTCTGGGACCCTAGGTTACAGCCAGTTAATGCTTCTATGTAACAAAGATCGGATAGCCAAACTAGTGAGATTTGGACTACAAATACATAAACTAGTCATCAATATGGGATTTGAGTTCCGAATAAGAAATGGAAGGGACCCGTCTGAGGCCTCCATCCATGACCAAAGACCGGCCCAGAATGTCACATGAAGATTATTAACATCTCGGAAAAAACACCACTGCCGACGCTCTTAAAAGATAGCCAGCCTGACATTCCAGGAATCCACCCCTCACTTTATTGTCTTGTCCCTTTCTTCGATCTCTGGGGATCCGATTCCGCATGATTAGCTCCTTCGTTTGAGCCTGATTTGCCATGAGCTTGAGCCGTGAGATAAGACGATTCTGCAGATGTAGGCTCCTTTATTCAGTCCTATTAGCTGGTCTCTAGCCTGAGGTCCCAGCCCTACCTTTCTGCCGTATACGTAAAAGCTCTGGTCTTAGGAAGAAGACGCCAAGCTATAGCCCGTATATACTGTATATAAAACCTTGCAATGAAGAGTAGAGGGCCGAGCCTATACACTATAGATTATTCCCAAGCCGATACACTATAGATTATTCCCTGGTATATAAAACCTTGCAATGAATAGTAGAGGAGAGGGCCAACCGCAATGAAGAGTATAGGGCCAAGCCTATACACTATAGATTATTCCCTGCCTGACCGAAAAGTCAATGGAAGCCTTTTGTTTATCTATATAGTTAGTCAATAATTCCAAGTAAAACCAAGCCTTGACTACTTCCCCTATAAAGCAAAGGTAAAAGTCCATCCACTAGTAGGAGAAAACGGAATGCATCGAGATTATGCCGGGAGAAAATCCGGAAACTCAACCCTTATTGCCAGACAGAATTAAGACAAGAGGAATGATGCGCATCGCATGCCACTGAATGAATACATGAGATAAGGCTTTATGGGACAGTCCGACTTACGGATTTGATTACTGAGAAAGGGACTGCTCAAAGAAAGAATCTCTAGAAAATACATATAAAAGAATGAATCTAACTGGCAAATGGAAATTTCCTCTTAGGACCTACTCAAATGTAAAGTCCTCTGCTCTGATGAATTCGTCTTCTTACGGAAGCCTACGTAACATTCCTTTCTACAGTAAAGCCTACGTAACCATTCCTTTCAGATTCCATTCATGCAGAAAGCCTTATTAGAAAGAAAAGCAGTCTCAAGCCTTATGAGAAAGAAAAGCCATTGAGAAAGGTCAAATGCTGATGGATATTTGATTGAGTGGGAATCCTTCTTGACCGTCTAGTTCTAGCACCTTATTTACCATCTAGTTCTTTGTCAGCACCTTATTTACCATCTAGTTCTTTGTCCAAGGAAAGGGAATAATTGAAGCCTAGTCCAATCACGGCGGAAAGCAAGTGTTGAGTATTAGGTCGGTTCTTGTGAGGTGAACTTCTCATGTTAGGGCGGGGAAGCCTCCTTAAATATCTCCTGTCTCTACGAGATTAGCTGCCCCCACTGCGCATCTGCCATTCAAAGAGCTCATGCCATTCAAAGAGCTCAGGAAAATCAGGATTCAGAAAATATAGAAGAGAAAGAGTAAGTAGGGCCCATCACGCTAATTGGTACCAACTGGGAAGAGGGCTATTCAAAACCACTAATATATAGAATATTGATCCCGAAAGCCTTCGATGAGTGAGGCGCGAATGCGAATATAGCTCTTATGAGGAAAAGATGTAGATAGGTTATTCTTTGAGAGTGCTAATGCCCTTTCGAAAGAACTAGCTCATTGGACCAGCTTTTACCACTGCACTCGCTGGAAGGAAACTCCCATTGGCTCATACTAAACGAAACTCCAATCTTTCCCGTCAGCAGTTAAGGGACAAAGGGAATGAAAGCAAACCTCCGCCCTTTAGAAGGCAATTCCGTCTCGAATCGTAGGGGTCGGGTCCCTCACATATCGATCTCTCTTTCCGCTACTCCACTGGAACGAAGACAGGGCAAGTCAAGTCAATAAGGCCATTCTCATCCTAGGTGAAGTCCATCTTGTTGTGGAGAGGCTAGGTTGAATAAAAAGCTCGGGATGGAGTTAGGAGTCTTTGTGCCTGGCATACAAACTTGTAAATACCCAACAAAACTCAGAAGAAAGTATTGTTTACCCCAAAACTCAGAAGAAAGTATTGTTTCTTTCATTGGGTTAGTATAGAAAATGAGAACCATACTGTGAACCTGAAGAATGGAATGTTGAAAAGAAGGAAGTATTTCTTATAAGTGCAGCTGCAAGTGGGAAACCGAACTAAGAATTGATTGAGGCGCACCTAGTAAAGTAAGCGTTAGTGGTTAGTGAGCCGGAAAGTCACGGAGCTATTTATTGTCGGGGTCGATTAGTCATTAGCAGAGTATAACCCACGTGAAACGACTCTTATTGCAAGATTGGCTTGACTTCTCGGCCTTCTTTCTGAATAAGTGAATCAGTGTCATCTACGCTATAGGATCATATACTGGAGAATGCCCATCAACGAGAAGATTGGTTTTCACTAGCATATGGGCACGGCACCTAGTGCTTAGCTGTGGACTGCCAGTGTGTAGGAGAAGTATGTTGTCGACGCTTATTGCTGGTGACGACCCCGCGCTTCAGGTAGGGATAGGATAAGTTCACCTTCGCATGCGCCTCGCTTTGAATGACTCTCGTAGCATAGGAAGTTTCCGCTGTGCTTTCGGTTGCCTCACGAACCGGTGCTTGCAATGACACTGACCTGACGACATTATCCTCACTAACAGGGGCACTTGCGAATTATATGCTTTTCTTACCATATAGCTTTATGTGGGCATACTTATGTTACCATATACCTCATAGATAGCTCAGTGGGCTTACTTCTGCTTTCGTTGCCATATAGCTTATAGCTCAGTGGGCTTACTTCTGCTTTCGTTGCCATATAGCTTATAGCTCAGTGGGCTTACTTCTCTTATCTAATATCCAAATCGGATTAATAGTGTTTTTACTACTCCACTTTCTTTTCTTATTAGATGCTTCAAACAAGCAAACAAATAGACTCTTAAGAAACATACATATATATATGTGTGAACAACTCGCTAACGTGTCGCTAATGTGAGTTTTGGTTTCTTCCGTTACTCTTTCTATAACATGTGTTTGTTCTACTCTTTTCAATATAGCATCTCCTCAATCAGTCATATATTACTGTTCTTATAATAGTCTAGTCTCTTTGGGAAGCAAAGCTGTGTATTTACTCAACCCTTGAATAATTGATTGATAATGATTGACACCACTTCTAATAGAAGAGAGAATCTGACCTTAATATGGGTGGAAGAGAGAATCTGACCTTAATATAGGTACTCTTTGATCTAGAAATAGATAAGATTCTCTAGTACTACTTCACTTTCTCTATAATTGCTGTAAGTACTTATTGATCCCATCTATATCCGTTAATCTTTTGATCTTATCTCTATCTGCTGCTAATCTAATGAAAGTGATTCGGGGAGTTCAGTGAGATGCCATTATCTTTATCATTCCAAGACTTCGCGCAAAAGGAGAAGTTCCTTCCTCATGGTTCAAAAAAGAGAGTTAGTGCCACAGAGCTCTTATTCCACAAGATCGCTAATGCCTTCTGGCAACTGACTGAAGATAGTCAAGAAAGACCCCGCTAATGCTCTGAGGATTGAGAATAGGCCCTTACTGCTCTGCTCTCTCTCCTTGCGGCTTGCCATTAAGTTGTTTAAAGCGGCTCCTTCTTCCACTCCAGGCAAGATCCTCAAAGCTATATCTCACTTACTTCCTTCTGTGCATAAATGCTCTACAAGAATTAGTACCTCGCGCAAATCCTCAAAGCTATCTCACTCACTTTTCCTTCTGTACCATCAATGCTACAAGAATAGGCCTCAAATGCTAATGTAGGAATTGGATCTTCCTATGCTTTCTTTGTCCCAACTCTCTTATCTCTTACTGCTCCCTTTCTGATGTACTCTCATTTCTGTCTCTCGTACTCGGGCAATTGCTTATCCTCACTGTGATGGACCATTCGCTTTCAGTAAAGTAAGGCCGGCATATTCACACTTGGATTCCATAGTTGTCTATGAATGCATGCTATCAATCAATCCGCTTATAGGAAAATGCCATTATCTGCTTGCTTGCCTTGTGCTTATCCTTCTACTATTAATGCTACCTCTTAAAGAAAGCTACCAGCTATTCCAAAAGAGGCAGACTCTAGTCCTATCTCTTCACGAATTGGGCCAGCCTCTAGATGTCAATCAGATCTCGGATCTAGGTTCAGAATCCTACCTTATGCTCTTCCTCCCTCGCCCTCGGGTAACTGAGCAACCTGTCTTTCGAGATTCACTCTTTTAGTTATTTCGTTTGTCAAATGATAATAAGTCAAATGGCAATCGTAGATCGTAGAATACAATACTAAGTATTTCAATCGACGAGGTTTCGAAGAACGACAACAAGGAGAGGAGTTAAGCCTGCTTAGCACAGGTAACATGTGCCCCCTAGAATCATTAAGAAGGTGCCCCCTACTGGACCGGAATCTCCATCTCGATTAGGAACTAACAAAATGATTCTTCATGGCTGTTTCCATTCTATTATGAGGTCATGCCCCACTAGTTGGCTCTTTCTTTTGAATTAAGGGTCCTGTGCCATGAGTTAGGTATTACTATCTTTGCTGAGTTATAATGAGAGCTAAGTGTATATGCTTAAGCAGGATGTTATTATGTCTGGTATGATCTTTCCCTTCTTTTCTGACCTTTCCAACTTGAGGGTTCCACCTCACTGAGTTGATTGGGTTAGTGAGAGATATCCTCTTTAGTGATCGAGAGTTCGCCCATGGGACTTGTGGGGCATCACTATGCTAAGGGTATTCTAGGTTGTAAATGCTTTTGGTTTGGTCTGATTCATGAGATAGCCAGAGATTCTATTGTGAGATAGCCTTCCATTCTCTTGATGATTTCTTTTAGCTTCTCTGTTTTAGTGATCTTCGTATCTTATTTATTATACTTAGTGATTCCCGGGGATGATGAGGATTTGGATATCTCTTTCTATATGAATACCACAGCCACACACACCGGGGTTCTGAGACAAATACATTCTACAGAAGGGAAGCGATGGGACTGATAACACAGACGCGAGTAAACCTCCTTTCCTTTGATTGAGTAAAATCCTATATGATCAAGCCACTAGAGCACGCACAGCGAGAGTAGCCATTGGCCAAAAAGGCACAAAATCAACAGTCGGGGCAAAAAGATAGGCTTGTTATTGCATGTCTTAGTGATCGCCGGAGCTTTCTCTATGCGAAGATCTTTCTTTGTTAAAGTAGTGAGGAGAGCGAAAAAAGAGCTAGCTTGACACTAATGAAAGAGTTAGCTTGACACTAATGAAGATGTACCCCCTTTCTATCCTCGGAAAAGTCAGTCCGATTCCGCCATTACTATCTGGAATTCTTGACTTCTATTATGGGACTTATGGGTCTTACAGTGTTAGTCTACCTATCCGCTTTACCACTTGCCCCCACAAGCCTGTCCTGACTCACTTGAAGGATGCAGCGCAGGGCTCTTACTCATCAAACTTATTAGAACTAACAGAATAGACCTACTGAATGGACCTAATACTACTCTGGAGCTAACCCCTACTTAGACACCGAGTCACGACTAATGATGACGATCCTTCGGCCACTAATTACTTTCATTCCTTTATTTACTACATAACGTTCTTGGTGATCTACTTTTGATTCTTTGTTTGACCATTATACGCCCGCCGCCGCTGCAATCAAATCTAACTCCGGAGATGATAGGGATGACTCACGAACCTTACTTCTAATATGTAGGAGCAAGAGCCTTACTCGCCAGTGGACCAATAGCAGTATCTCTTTCTGAAATAACAAACTAGAAATACCCATACGGATCTTTGCCTTTAAACCAACAACCCTACCCTATCCTACGGCAAAGAAGCCAACAGCTACTGATAGGAATGGAACCCGGGCTAGGCTAGCAAGAAAAGAACTAGTGCTACCAAGAATATATACTTAATTAAGTGTGGGGCTATCTGGAATCCCACTCTACACTCTTAGACTCGAACCACAGCTTTTCATACCGGAAATTAATACCAACAGGGCTTTCACTACAACCCTCCCTCGACCCAATTCCCTAGTAAAAGAATAGGGGATAGGCAATGCAAACTCAAAGCGGGAGCGGAGTGTCATTTCAACGTTCCAGTATTGTCCGTAGGGGTTCTATTCTGACCATCAGTGGTAAGAGCCTTACTTGCCTGCTTTATTTGACCTTTTCTTGTGCCTCCCTCCGCGATATATCAGATACCTGTGGCTGCTAATAGGAATGACCCCTAACAACCGGGGAATCAACTAATGCCCACCCAGAACAAAACTACTATAAAACAGGCTCGAGCTACAGCTTCTTCCACTTTCATTACCGAACCTAATTCCTATTCGCTTGCTTGAGTCACCAGCCTCTCGCCACTGGATAAGTCTTCTCATAATAATAACTCTCGTTCTGACTTTATTTACCGTAACTAAGGCTTTGCGCCCCTTACTTGCACTCTGTAGCTACTGACTTGGATTTTGACTTTACTTGTTTTGAAACGGAGTCTATTCTTTGACTCTTCTAACTTATATAGAGGTACATGATCCTAGCGATAGGGAGCTATAGAACCAAGCTTACGGATAACAGACAAGTAACTACATTCTCATTTCTTTTTCCATGTCTCCTACTTCTAATACTGGAAATCGATACTAGGGCTTTCAACTACTATGGACAAAGCTGCTACTCCATAATTGAAGTCTGATTCCTCTGATAACAAAAGCCGTATGCTCCCCCCACAAACGAGTACTTCCACCACGGATGTAAAACCTGGCTCTACTGTATCTTAGACTATATCTCCTTGCTACAGAACCTAAACTAGAAAGTCAAAGGATGAAAACACTGCTAACAGGGCTTTCACTACAACCCTCGGATCTAACAACCATTCTAAGACAGCAATAAAAGGACTCGATTCTCTGCTTTGAGTTATCTTATTGTTAGTAGCGATATAAGCCCTGTCAGTAATAGACGCATTCCTGTTAGCGTCGGTTCCATTTCTTTTCTCATTAGTAGTTTTCTATCTCCCTATGCGCTATATGATACCTTATCCGGTTGCTCCCTTTTCGATTCTATTTGTAGTTTTCTCTAAGGGCGGTAGTTCTTTAAAAAGATGGATATGTGAGTGACAAAACCCATTATAGTAGAAGTTCACTGAATACTTAATTAGTGAAAGGGAAATGTAGAATGAAGCAAGTAATTGAAGAGTGAGAGAAAGGAACGACAGAGTTGACCAAAGAGGGGAAGGCTAGGAGAAAAAGTCAGAAAGAGCAGGCTACGATGTGGTAAAGCAAAGCTCAGGTTGAGTTCAGTAGGGAAAGAGTGAGTTTAGAGCTATGGTAGGGTTGTATCTTGGCAGCACTAGTTTGATTACGATTAAGTCCATAGTAGAAGTTCGAAACGAACAAGCAAGGATGCCAGGAGCAACAAAGAGAGTGAAAGCAGAGATATAGTTTAGGAGAAAGCAAGGGGAGCTAGCTCCGGCTGCTACTTAGGGGCACTTAATCACAATAATGGAGCACAGGAATGCCGGGGACAGCTATAAGAACGGTAGCCAGTAAGGACAGGCCTAATAGACTGGAAACCAAGGTGCGACATCGGGTAGGGTTGTCTCATAGGTTCAATAAGGATTTTAGGTAGGGTAAAGCCAGACTCCGGGAATAGATAGTAAGCCTAAGAGAGTTGTGGAGGTCTAAAGCCTAGAAGCAAGTATGCCAGGAACGAGTATAAGAAAGGAAGTTGAGATACATAGTCCAAAGTCAAGAGTGAAGGCTAGGGTAGGGCTGTTGATACCGTTGTCTAGTCCTTTGCCTACTAGCCCAATCTAATAATGTAATGTATGTCCAAGAAGACTAATAGTACTTAGATTGAGAATGTGGTTTACCGTATGGCCCTTATCTCTAAACTCTAGCTCTTAGCCTCCTTACTTTGGTATGGAATTAACAACTAGCAAATGGACTATAGTACTATGGGAATGGAACTTGACCCGCTTAGGCATATCCCTCTCTTGGTTTAGTCTGCCTATCCCGCCTATCATTCTTTAGCTACTGCCTTTAATGCCGATGTTACAGCTGGAGTATGTAACTACTGGGTTTCACCCATGTCACCAACATACAGCTGGAGTATGTAACTACTGGGTTTCACCCATGTCACCAACTATTATAGGATTACTTCCATAGATCTCAGGCTTCCCCCCTGTCGGGCAACTCTTACTTATTCCTCAGATTTTCCAGTGTCCTTTGCCGCTCTATTATTCCTTATTCCTGGCTAGCATTCTGAAATTGCTTTCGAACATAGTCATAAGAATAAGAATAAGCATATAGTATAGTGAATAGCTTTGGATTCACACCAAGCAGTAACTGAAACTAATCCGACAGGCTTTCAGCACCTCGCCCTCACTCTTCCCATCTTGTCTTACACACCTATGTTAGAGTTTCAAACTAGTATTACTGCCTCTAAGGCTTAGTTCCTGCCTCTGGTACTCTGGCTGTAGTTGCTTAGTTAAGCTCTATAACACACCCTCTCGTTAGGGAACCTACTCATTAGCACAAGAATCGATACTATAATACAAAGCATTGAACCAGTATCATATGCCCTAGAGTTCAATCAGTTATTCCGAGTTCAATCCGTTATTGAATCCGTTCACCTATATAAAGAGAAGAGCCAAGCCAGAGTGAAAAGAGCAAGAGGAAGCAAGCTTTGCTATCAGCCAAGGAACGTAGTTAGACCAAGGCACAACTAACCAAGCAGGCGCCAAGGAAAGGATAGACAAGCATAGAAACGAAAACCACTACTTCTCTGCCAGAGGTATAGTTGACTTAGGTAAGAGGCCCCCAATTTGAATAACTCTGCGGAGTGGACAAGCGATACATAAAATCAAGCTTGGTCTGCTGGGGCATATAATAAGGCTTTTACTTCTGGGTTCGGTTCTCTCTTTTGAGTTGAAGCGTGTAGAGCACACTGCTCTATTCTTGTTAGTAGTGATATCGGCCCTTCCACTAGTAGATGTATTCCTTTTCGGTGTATCAACTCTTTATTCTTTCGTAACTACTTATAGCTCGTAGTTGGATGCACTGGATCATACCGATGAGCGGAAGAATGCAAATAGGCAGTGTCAGTTTTAGAGCTAGTGGATAAAGATGTGAGGCCGGTAATGGAATACTTCAAGGTGAAATACAGAGTTAAGGTCGGGCCGGGCTCGGAAGAGTGAAAGGCATGAAAGGGAGGCTAGCTTATGTGCATAGGTCCTCTGGAGCGTGGTTAACTCGCGTAGCGCTACACTCTTTTCTTTTCTTTTCCTTCCTTCCATTCCTTTCCTTTTGGTTAGGCTCTTAGCACCTTCCTTCCTGTTCGGGCATATTGTCTGAGGTAAAAGTGGCTCCCCACAAGGATATATCTTCCCCAGTCGGTTGTAGCTGTAAAGTAAGGATAAGGATTAGGAGCTGGGTATTTCCTCCTTTCTATACTAGGTGCTCAAATACATAACTACTGAGTTTCACCCGGAACAAGAGAAAAAGATGTAAGAGAAGAGACTGGATTAAGAGAATCAGATAGATCAGTATATGGAGTAGGAGATAAAGAAGTGGTTGTTTCCGGGGTAGGAATAAGAGAAGATGCTTGTTCTAGGAGTCGGTAAAGAATGAGGAGTAGAATTCGAGGAAGAATAAAGTCAAGGCGTAGCTGTAGCTGTTAGGGGAAGAAAAGAAGAAAGTACCAGGCGTAGCTGTAGCTGTTAGGGGAAGAAAAGAAGAAAGTACTGGATTTGAAGCTGACTAAGTATTGCCAGGTCCCGGTTAAGAAATTGATGTTCTTGTGTAAAAAGGAGATCCACTCGCTAAGTTGTAGAGATAAGATAGAGTTCAAAAGAAAGCGGTAAGCGGGGCGGGCCAATCAGTCTAATCTAAGCGTTGCATTCTTGATTATTGATATGATTACCTTGATTATTGATATGATGACATATAAGCTTTCCTAGCCATATGATGACATATAAGCTTTCCTAGCCTGCCTAAACGAGACATACCATTTGTTCCTGCCTAAACGAGACATACCATTTTCTTGGAGTTTCAGGGGTTATAAAGAGAAAGAGGAAATGCACTTGCTATTCTTTATTCTTCTTAGACTTATTGGAGGCAGACGAATCCTTAACGAAAACTCCGGCGCCAAGATGTTGTTTCACAAAGTCAGAGATTCCGAGTGTTGCAGTAGAGAGAGATTATGTTCGACTTGAATCGTGCGGTTCAACAAGGAAGCAAGAATATTAAGGTGAGTTTACAACCCGTAGACAAAGTAGGCAAGCTAAGTTAGGCTTTCACACCATCTTTCGAGTTCGGGGCTGACTGAGATTGAACTAGAACTATAGAATTAAGGAATACACCGTAACCTAGAAACTCTCGACGCACAACTAATCATTCCACTACTTTCCCTGACGCCTATGACACAACATCTAGTTTGGCCTGTTCACTCAAAAAGAATGGATGGCCATAAGTGACTTCGATGGGGCTAGCCTTTGTTTGAACCTCGAAAGAGATTGAACTATCTCTCGCCTTCCTCCGAAACGGAACTCAACTCAACAAGCAGATGCCCTACGGAACAAGCAAACAAGTGAACAAAAGCAAGGGGGCAATAATGAAGTACTTGTTAGTTAGTTCCAGACTACATCGAATGAACTCCCGTTAGCCGACGAAGACAATAACTCTGATAACTCCAAACGACCTTGTGCTAATGCGAGTTAATAGAGCAGAGGCGGAGGCTAGACACCCACCTAATTCAAGGACATAGGCGGAGGCACCGTCTCTTGAATAAGCTGTCATCTACAACCTCACTGCTCAACTCCAATCAAATATGTTTCTTCCGTTATGTAGCTTGGTCATTCATTTGAATTTCGCGTGTGCATAGTATAGAAAGAAAATAAGTAAATAAACTGCTGCCTTATATCTAAAATAAGTAAATAAACTGCTGCCTAATATCTATATTATATATTATTTATGTGTGCTGTGTGACTTCAATTCCATGATTTTCTTAAAGGTGCGTGCTGTGTGACTTCAATTCTTTCTGTGTTACACTAACTCTCTGTTTCATTACTATCCTCTCCGTTTGATTACTTACTTCTTTAAAGCAAGCCTCTCTGTGTTTGATTACTTCTTTCTTTAGAACACCTCCTCTTACTTAATTAATGATTACTGTATTCGGATAACGCGCTGAGAAGATGCACTCTTTATGTGATTCATATCTGAGTTGATCGCGCACTCAAGAGCTTCCCAGTGGCTTCTTTCTGTTTCGCTCTAGGGGATTGGTGGAACTTCTTTTCCACACTTTTTTCTAGAAACACACTATATAAAGAGGCACGTCTCACCTTAAATGGACATTGGAGGCTTCTATCTAAAAGAAAGATCTTAAATGGCGAAAGAACAAGTTAAGTGCTAATGTAAGTTACTACAGTGAGGTGACTCCTTCTCTTCTCATAACTATCTTAACATCAAAAGCCTATAAAGTGAAGAGCCAGGTCGTCTGTAAGCTTATATTAGTATGGAAGCATTGAAGTCTGTAAGCTTATATTGGTATGGAAGCATCCGGTCTGTAAGCTTATATTGGTATGGAAGCATTGAGGTGGGAAGGCCGACCACTACACAGATATATTTCTATACCCAGTAATGAGCGATAGCGAAGCCAAGCCCCGCTCTACTCGGTTTCCGCTCTTTCCCTCTCACCATTCTTTCTACGTAAGGCAAGAGAAAGAGCCAGAGACCAATAGCATTAAAGTGATTCTTCAAAGGAACCCTGTAAGAAGGCCTCCCGCTCATACTGCTCCCAGCCAGCAAGCTCATAAGTAGTAATTACTGAATTTGTTTACAGAGCTCGGGTCTATTGGAGGTCGGGTAGGTAAGTAGTCAAGTGAGAATGAAAGTGAACTGTAGAGGTCTCGTTGCTTGGTCTTACGTAGGAGCTTGGCCCTTAGTTCCTTGGCGGATAGCAAAGTCATTACATCAGTACTTATAGCTTCCTCGCCTCTCCTCTTCTCTTACTCCTCTGGCTACTAGCTAATCTCTATCCTCTAGCTACATAGTACTATAGCATCTACTATAGCTGCGGGGAATTAATACCTTAGCTTAGTGACTTGCCTCGTTGCTTGTCCCGTTGCTTGGCCCCTACTAGCAAACTTACACTAATGCCTTAAACCCTCTGTGTACGATTGTTAGCCCGAGGTCTCTGGCGCATAAGCACGCTCATTCGTATGTTCACCTTTGATTCTTCTCTTCATGTTTCATCTCATTTCTACTATGTATGATAGATATTATGAATTGGTAACTAACCTAGTATGTGCTCTTTCATTCAAACCGGAACTTTCACTTTCCAAACACAGCTTCGGATCGGCTTATTGACCCGCTTGTAGCTGACTTTGGCACCTATGATTCATGAGTTGACTTTCCAGCTTTGCTTCTTTCTCGAGTCGAACTCTCCTTTCTATTTTCATGCATCTAATCCTTCTTTTGCTAAAAGACTTAGTGCTTCAAAGCCCTTCTTTCAAACTCAAACTACTTAGTAAGACAGAAACAAACCCAGTAAACATATTGTCCCGCTTCGTTGCTTGGTAAACGTATTGTCCCGCTTCGTTACTTGCTGCTGACAATTATGGAACTGACAATTCAAAGAAAATAAGAAAACTGACACATTATATAGAAATTGGTAACCAACCCCAAAGCATAGCTTTAAGAACTCGTATCGGCAGAGGAACCCTATGCAAAAGTACTCCATTCTCGCCCTTGCTTCAAGATACTCTACTGATGAAGTACATAAGCCTTAGTTTGTTGCTTTCACAGAGCAACGTTGCTTGGCCCTTTCTTTCTCGTCTCCAGACCTCGTTAGCACAATGTCTTCTGGAACTCTATTACTTGTTCTTGCTAAGAGGAAAACTCGAATTGATCTTAGCACAGAATGAGAAGCAGAATAAGGCTTCAGAGATAGAATTGATTCTTTGTCTCCGGGTAGCTTTGGAGTGTAGTGAGCTTCTATCGATCGTAGGGGACACTGCTTTGCTTCAAAACAATAAAAAATAGATAAGAATATCCGCATCCCTAGAAAGTCAAAGAATATAGGATAGGCCCATTGCTTATAGATAGAGGAGATTGAGGCCTTGTTCTGTCGCTTGAAGATTGTTATCTCCCCACGTTGCGTATTCTTGTGCCCTTGTTTGTGTCGTTGATATACCTGATTACTTGTTACCCTTGCTAGAGCAGTAGGGTAGGGGTCGTCTCAATTGGGTGCTAGTGTTGTCTTAGAATGAGTAAAGAAACCTTCTGTCTTCATGGGCTAACTACAGTCTTAACTTGGACCACTTTGACTACTTAGCGCACATTATGTTGTTGGGGCCAGTACTATATTCTGCCCTGAATCCTTAATCAAAGTAAAGGCAAGAAGTTTAGTGCTCCATCTGTTGAGTGTATTGTTCCAGAGATCTGTATTAATTAGTGAACGACAAAGTCAAGGAAGGGGGAGGATGAAACAAATATGGATGATCGGTACCTTACGCTAAGTCAATCATCTGGAATATCTTGGGGTGCCGCTTACGCTCAAACAAAGTAGTGTCATAGAGAGAGAGTTAATGGTTCTGCGTCGGTTGAGTCTCAATCAAAAGTAGAAACATAACATAAAGTAAAGGCTTTGAGGCAAGGTCTACTTTATATGAGTATTTCTAAGTTCGAGTGGAGTATAGATTGGGTGCAACTTTCTATTATATGGGCTTTCTTTATGTTAAGGGTAGTCGAGTTAGGAAATGAAAAAGCTTCACATATTAATCATCTAATCCCTTAGAGAAGACTATAAATCTTCCTATCTTCGCATGAAAATCTATTAATTCTTTGTGGACTAAAGCGTTAAGTATTACCAGGCCCACTTATGGTTAATGCTCGTTAAGTAGCAAAAGGTTAATTAGACAGAGGCGGAGTCGGCTGAAGGTAGAGAAAAGGGGAAGAGCCAAGAAGACAAGTCGACAAGCAAGAAATCTCTGAAATAGCAATCAAACTCCTTCTAACTGCGGTCAACTGAACTGGACTCGTTGCCAACATTGTTGGATTCAAGGCAAACAGAAACTGGAATGGATTTGAGCGCTCCGGATCTGATTGCTTGTTCTGTCTCTGATTACTCTTATTACCTGTAGAATCTATACTCCACTCTATTCCCTTATCTTCTTGTTCCGTTACGCAGAAGTTGACTTTATTTACTTGTGTTTACTTGTGCTGTAGCTTATTCTCAGGGCTTATTTATTGCTTATTTGCAAGAAGAATAATAGAATATAAGATAAGTCTCTTTGCTTTTTGCTTGTTTCATAACCAATAGGTGCGCGCCGTTATTGAATAGATTATGGACTCGTTCCCTATAGAGTCACATTAAAGCAGCCTAAGTTAAAGATAAACACAGTTTTCGAATAGATTATTGACCCGCTCCCTATAGGAAGCAATGATAATGAGAGAATGACGAGGAAGCAATGATAATGAGAGAATAGAAGCTCGTTGACTTTATTTTATTCTATCATATGCCACAATTAAGCTGTTAGTTTACTCTCCTTAATTATAGGTAGGAGCACTCAATTATAGCTAGAATACCTGGAAAATCAATCAGCAAGCGCTTGCTTTCGAACTCCATTAGACTCACCGTACGAAACGACAAGGCAGGAAGGAGCTACTTGACTTTAGACGTAGAGCTTCTATCGGAGATAAACTACACTTGAAACTGTACGAAACTACAAGGAAAGCCCTTAGCATATACTAAAACGCAATCCCTACCACATAATGGGCGTATATGAAGTCTGGACCACTACTTGGGGGGCGGAAGATGGCTTCTTATCGCTATAAAGGGAGGCTTCCACGACCCGAGCACAGCACCCCGCCAGAACATTATAAGCGTAAGCGAGTTTAGGAGAGTAACTTTACCTCTCTTGACTATATAGTATTGGGCGCAAGAACTCAAGCAAGCCTCAAACAGGAGCAGCTCAGGACTCTATCCTTTTAGATTACCCGCTTGATGCTGACTTTCGCACTGATTCATATCCAATAACTATAACTTCAACTGGACATTCTGGTGATAAAACCAGACTTGCTTCTTTCCACACTTTAGACTCTTTTCTTTGTGAGTTGAGACAAACGGAATTAATAGCCTTAACGCGCTTTCAAAGCTAGTACAAACTTAGCTACTCTGAACTCCAGGAATTGAAACTGCTTCCCTTTTGAAAGAAGATTGATTGAAGATTACCCCCTTTCTATACGAGACGTTCTGCTCACCAGTACACTTGATTCTTGCCCGGCGCGAAGAAGTAAGCTAATGCACCGTTGGTTGCTTTAAGAAGAGAGTATCGCGTTCCACATATCGAATGTGTAGTCAAAAAACAGAACTTAATGCGGACTCCTCCAAGGTAAGCTAACGCACAACTCAATCGGAGAGAAAAGATTAGATGCAATGCAAGGCAAGAGTTCTCAGAGAGAAAAGATCTTAGTTAGTTAGATAAGGTATCAACTTCTTCGGTCGGGGCAGACTTACTTATGAAATCTTAGAGATCAGTTCTTTGCTTTCCAGAGTCGGGTGGTAATAGGTAATATAAGCATGAAGCTAGCTCCCCACACTCTTTGACTCGGGTAGTTGTGGAATGATATTACAAGGCTAGGGTTGGTCAAGAAGGAGCACGTACGCGGAACCCACTAAGATGTTTGGTTCAAATGCATTCTAAGGTGCTAAGAGCCTAGTTTCAATGTCCTTATAGTTTTTTTGAGTCTAGAAAGAGAGATCAGAAGCTAGATAAGGTAAAGAAGAAATAAATGAAGCGGTTAGGTAACTGACTTCTATATCTGGTGCTCGATAGGTTCAATTATTCCTGTAAGGAAGCAAAGCAGCTAATTGATTTATTGTGAGTTGAACTGTGAGGTTACATTTCTTTCTATACTAATCTGTGAACGCTAGATGCAATGCAATTCAGAATATGATTCAAGTCGAACTGGGATGGGATTACACTCAACTGGAATGGAACTTAACTATACTGAAGTGAAGGAATATGCGACGCGCTGAGGAAGGCCTTAATCAAAGAAAGAAAACTGTAAACCTTACGTAACTACACCGCGTTTCAGAAGCCGATAAGCAAGGTCAACTGATTGTACCGAACTCCGGAACAAGAAAGGGCTACAGACGAACAAGCAAAGAGAGGGCCAAGTATATACAAACCAAGCTTAGGCGGGCCAAGTATATACTAACCAATCTGCGGATGC
This sequence comes from Musa acuminata AAA Group, assembly GCF_036884655.1. NCBI lineage: Eukaryota > Viridiplantae > Streptophyta > Magnoliopsida > Zingiberales > Musaceae > Musa > Musa acuminata. The sequence continues at coordinate 658,590 of NW_027020715.1, forward strand.
TTTATCTTCTCTTCTTAGTCGTTAGTAGGAGCCCCACTTATTAAGGCAGCTTGTTGGCTCTTCTTAGATGAAAGTTCTAATTCCACTGCTTGTTGAAAGAAGTATTTGTTGCCTAGGAGCCTCATTCGCATATCAAAGAAATTGAGTTAGAGGAGCCTAGCCGAATTCTTTTCATAGTGACCATAGTGGAGGTGTGGTAAGACAAACAATAAGTGACTTTAGAGTCGAGTTCGGGTCTACTACCTCTGGGGTACTCCATCGGCTCTTTACTCAAGAAGAATCAGTGCCTTTGCCATAACCCGAAACCAGACTTGAAACTGCCAATCTCTATCAACAGCCCCTATTGCAACAAATGACTTGAAACCTGCATGACAGTAAGTATGTTGTCAGAGGCTTGTATAGTGGATTGGATCTCGCCTAGTGGATCTCGCCCAGTAGCCGAGGGGGCATTGAGTGAGAATGAGAGAAAGTACTAGCGGAATTGTATTTAGTAAGGTTAAGACCAATAGCAAGGAAGGACTTTTAGATCAGTAAGGCAAGACTCGGTTTCGTTAGTTGAAGAACCATAGAAGGTGGCCAAGGACTTCAAGCTCTTTAGTGGCAGTAGGCTTTCTTTCATAGGCAGTAGCTACGTTCTGAGAAGCACTAATGGATTTCTTTCTTTATTGTTCCAGGTATTAGACTGGGGTGTTGGATTCCCGGTTCCAGTTCCAGTATTGGTAGTCTCCGTACTCTGATAGCAGTTAACAAAAGCCCTGTTAGCAGCAGTGGATTTACCCGCTAGTAAAGTAAGTCTTGTTGGTGGGCAAGTCAATATGACTTTCAAGTTGTTCTCTTATAAATAGAAGTCATTCCTTTAGTAGTAAGCTGAGTTCTCTAGCAAGTAAGGGTAGAGCTATAATCTATTGTTAGATGCACTAGGTGGGTCCCGTAACAGAAGGAGATATAGAAAAGGGAGACTTAGTGAATAGGTAGTGAGTCTGATAGACCAGAGTTTTGTTTACATTATAAGAATCGAAGATGAAATGCAGTTTTAAGGTGAGGGCAGTTAGCCTTATCTTGCGTGGAGCAGGGCCGCTTTATATGGCAGTAAGGGAAGTACAAGTTCTGGGCTATAGTCTCATCGGTGTTGGCTCAATTACATCGACCCTAAGTTAAGTAGTTAAGCCTCAATTCTGATTATGTGTACGCTATATTATTATTGGTCTACTTAGACAGGCTTTCAGCACCTTACTTCTGAGTGAACTTCTGATGTTTCAGCTTCGATCTTCTACTTATACATTTCTAGATGCATTTCCAGGCTAAACACATAGGATTAACTCTAAAGTAATTGATTTCATTCTGATTTAGAATATCAAACCTCTACCCTTGATACACGCAATGCAATATAGTAGAGTAGGGTTGGTCTCGTTCCGTGCTTGACTAGTTGTTACTTGTTTTGGCTCTTACTTAGTTGTACGTTGATTGTACGTTGCTTGCCCACTAGTTCAAGTCGGTTAGCGGTGTGTTAGCCCGAGTTAGTGGGTGGGGAGTGTCTGACTTCTTTGTTTCATTCGTTGGTGGGGCATAGGCGTATAGGTGTATTTCCGACTTTTCATAGGGAGGGGTGCGTAGGTGGGCGAGAGGTAGGTTCACTCTTTTACTTATTTATATAGTATAGGAATAACAGGACAGGCCTAGGTCTAAGCCCTAATGAGTGAATAAAGAATGACAGGTGACAGGTGCAAGCCCGGGAATGGAAGCACAGAAGGTACGTGTTAAGCTAGATCCGATTCAGTAGATAAATAGCTGAGGTAAGGCTTCATAGGCGGAGAACAAGGTATGAGTCACAGGCCAAGAGAAAGGAATATAAGATTGAAAGCATGTACAGCAAGAAGGGAGTTCAAGTAAGAGCGCCTAGGGAGCTAGTAGGAAGGGACTAACTTCCAGACTTTTAGGCAGTTGCTACAGGCTGATGCTCTAACACAGGTATTGAAGGTCATAGGAGTCAGAGTTTGGGAAGGGAAGGGGAGGCACATAGCCAGTGGAGCAAGCTTTGAGATCAATAGCGAAAGTCTAATCGGTACTAGTATCGGAGTAAATAAAGGAAAGCCAGCTTAGCTTTGAAGTAAGTAAAACGGATCGATCATTAACTAAAGAATGAGAAGACGAGACAAACAACTGGTTTCCTAAGAGAGTAGTAAAGAATTGAGGTATTGCTGGCCCAGGTATAAATCAAAGTAGTATGAGCGGAAGTCCTGTTGGTGGTGGTTTTCTTCCAATTATGTTGTTGATAGCCCAGGAAGCAGTGAAGTAAGAAGTAGAGGCCAGCCCGGGGCAGAGTAAAGTACTGGCTTTGAGGGAATCTACCTACCATAGAGAAGAATTAGCCAGCTTTGATGAAACAAGGGGTGTGCTCCCCTCTGGCTCTCCCGCTTCTGGTTGAACTCTCACTCCCAATACAGAGACCCTATAGTACTGAAGTTCTGAATTGCATATCCCAGTTATAGTAGCAACAGAGTAGTTTACTTACCTGAGATCAGTATCATAGGCAAAAGAGCTATCTCCAGTCACTTGGGGGTGCTCTGACTCTTGGTTCGGGGAATAATATACTATACAGGCTTTGAAGCGAGGTCTATTTCCGTAGTTGCTTGTTTAGTTGCAGTATCATAAGCTGGATCATAAGTCTGAGCAGGTAAAGGCTTTGATGCCAAAGGAGCAGGTACTGGCATAACAGAAGAATCAGCAGCTGTTCTCAAGTAAGCTGTTCTCAAGTAAGCTGCAAGCGGGGCCTAATACAGAATTCGGGAAGGAAATCCACTTTATATAGGTTTGGTGCGAGGCAGAGACTTTTCGAGGTCAGTTATGAAAGTGACGTTTAGAGTTGATAGTAGAATTCTTTGTTGCATCTGTATTTGTAGTAGTAGTGGACAAGTAGTAGTCCAGGTAGTCTAAGTCCTGTTTCACCAGTAGAGTAGTTAAGGTTTACAGCCCAAACTAGTGGTAGAGCTATACTAAGGCTACAAATAAAGAGTGAATCGCCTCGTGCAACTGGCTAATAGGTATAGATAGAAGCCTGAGTCAAAAGAGCATTAAGTGGAAGGTCCTGTTCTAGTTGAATGAAAGTAATAGCTTGGCCCTGAGTCCTAATTAATAGCTAAAGGAGCTCTATGTATGAGTTAGTCAGAGTTATAAACGAGTCCTGTGTGTTCGGGCTAAAGGGGTTTACAGGCCAGGTAGAAGCCTCTATAATAAGTCCGATGTGGTTGCAGACACAAGTAACAGGATAGGCCTTGTTGCGGCGGAGACTGATATTAATAGTGAGTTTCTAAGGCCTTAGACAGAAATCAAGAAATCAAGAAAGAAATTCCTTATTGCCTACAGCCCGGCGAGCTCCACTCAACTACTGAAACAAGAACGATTGGTCATAGTAAACTTCCCTTTAGCACTTCCTATTGTATCCCGTGCCTACTTATCTTATTGCCCTGCTCTCCGGCTCTCCGAGATAAGTAATAGTAAGCCACCTATCCCTTTGGTTATCTTAAAGCTACCTATCTCCTATCTTTGGTGTTGCCTACTTCCTTTATATCCCGACTTAACTGCTCTGTAAGTAAGCATTCGATTCGGCTTCGGCTAATGATCTTTCTTATGATTGATCTTATGCTTGGGTCTCCATTAATTAGTAGTTTATTAGTATAGGAGTAGTGGGAAGTCAACTAGTTCAATTAGTTCAATACCTGGGGCGGATGCAGATATATAAGTCGTTTGATACCCTCTGGGTTCTCTTAAGAATTCAACAAGTCAGTAGAAGAATAACACTAGTAAGTAATACAAACACTTCCACAACTTCCACTAGTACATATAAGAATTCAATTAAGTAGCATTTAGGCCATTTGTCGGCAGTTTTATGGTAGATTGACTCCTTCAAAAGATAGAGATTGGGCAGTTCGAGATGAAGAAGCTAGATCCGGATTACAAGCATCAGATGGATATGCATCAGGAGCAGTATAAAGAGAAAGTCAAGTGAAGGGCCAAGTAGCAAAGTGAGATTGAAACTCCCTAGCGCCTACCTAGTGCTCTTTCTTGCCCAGCCCTAGTGCTCTCAGGCAGATCAATAAAGAACTCAACTGGAAACAGGCAAGTCGGAATGAAACTACTTCTTATAAGAATCAAACAAGCCTACCCTAGTTAGTCAACCACCCTTACACTAGTCAAAGAATTCCACTACTACAGAGAAGGTATAAAAGAAATTGAGTTAGAGGAGCCTAGCCTCATGAAGTTAGAAAAGAAATACGGAGTGACTGACGATACTGGTGCGGTGCTTGTGAGAAAGCTTAAGTAGGCTGCTGCTCCTTCCCTTGTACAAGTAAGTAAACCTGCCTAGGTAGGAAATGGAGAGAAAAGCACCTGTATGGGGTAGTCAATATGGGGTGACATTCTCACTTTCATTTTCAGAGAGCACTGGGTTAGTTCCGACTGGGTTAGTTCCATATTCTATCTATTAATGCAGAGAAGCTTCAAGTAAACTCTGTTCTCTACCTTTCTTACGAGGAAGCCTAATACTCTCAATCAGGTCTTCCAGCCTTTCATCCTAGTCTCAAGTTACTGAGCAAGTCCTGCATTTTGGAACTCATTCATATATATTAATTAGCTATGAGCTAGTCCAGGATTCTGCCTTCCAACCTCCCATCCAACCTTCTTTCCTTACTAATATTCCTTCCTTATTCCCCCCAAAGCAAACCTTTGATCTTATAGCCGTTGCTTTCTTTCGAGCTTAGAGTCCAGTAGATGTTAAAGACGAAAATGCATTTGAGGGGGTCGGGGCGCTAACGCATACTTTCCCTTTGCTTAACCTCTTGTATATAAATTGAGTCGTCATATTACCTCTTCTATATCTAACTCCCTTATGGCTGGCTTCTGTCCTGCAACCCTAACTCCCTTATGGCTGGCTTCTGTCCTGCAACTCGACTTTATCATTGCTTAACACAAACATGAACCCAAGGATACTCTCTTTTCTGAAGCACCAAAAGACACTCCCCTTTCTGACCCGACAAGCCAAAAAAAACTATCTATTCTTTTTCTTGCCTCGGGGAAACTCATCTTATGGGACAACATACCCTTCTGTGGAATCTTATTCTTGACTTCCCGCTGATGAAACAGATCTAGCTTATTCTTGAGATTGGAGGGCTAGGATCCACTTGTTGCAAAGCTACCCGCTCCGTTGAGGGAAAGGCGAAGTTATCTACTCGTATTCAGCCCCGACCTATACTTTACTTGCATGCAGAACCGCTGGCTGCTCACTTTCCACTTGACCTTGAAACCGCTGCACGTTTGATTCAAGAGTGGACTTTCCCCGTACTGAGTCAGATCCGTATTCCTCACCTGCTTGAACACCTTCTTTTGAGTCTTCAGTGGGTTCAACACCAATACAAATCTTTCGAGTCGTTTAACCTTCACCTATGTTTCACTATGCTATAATAGCAAATCCATCCCACCATTGAGGTACCTATTGGCTAGCTCTTCTAATGTATTTCTGCCTAGAATAGAAAGCCCTATTGCTTGCTCGTTTCTTAAACCCTAGAAAGAAAGAGAGCCCTGTTGTTGCTAATCTAAGAATTTGAGACCCGGACTTTAGCCTCGAAATAAGCACTTGTTGTTCCGAGTGAAATAGTAATTGAAGCAGAAATGGATACTCCCCTTGATACTTTACCTCGACCTGGACCCGCTTTATACTCTTATTCTATTTCTTCCCTTGGGGGGCACAATAATGGAATCTATCTCTTGTGCATATGGTATAGATCCCAGGAAATACACTGATCTTTACCCCTGCATATGACTAATAGCCTTGACTATCTTATCTTTACCCCTGCATATGACTAATAGCCTTGACTATCTTCTGATTCTCTTTCCGACCTCACCTATACTTAAAGTTATGAACCGACAACACCAATATACTGAACTCGAACAGAACCACTGGCTGCTTCATCTGTTGAAACTGCTTCTTATCGAGTCTATTCCACTGCTGCCTTTCTTTACGGTATCAACTTAAGGCCAAAAGGGGTATACTCAAGATCCCTATGTTGGGAGTTCGGTTTCCAGTGTTGTTGTCCTGTCCTATCAAGATAAGATAGAATCCGCAGTATAGGTTGGTGCTTACGCTCTAGGTCGAGTTCGGGTGCAGAAGATAAGATGTTTTAGCGTGGTTAGTTGATCCCTTATGATTATTAGTAGGAATACCGGGTAGTCCTGATAAGATTACGCAAGCAGGTCTGCTCCTGTTCTTGTTCGAGTGGAATTCCGTATTTGTATCTATCTGTTCTGTTCTCTTAAGTAATCATACCAGTGAGCCGGCAACTCAGTAGAGGGGACTAACGCACTTTTAGCTCGCTGACGCTCGAGATTATGACTTCCTCAAGGATCTACACTGGCTGGGGATTAGATGTTGCTCCCTATCTCCTTATGTTGCTCCCTATATCCTTTTTGGAACGGGGAAAATAGAGAATGCATTTAAGGATCTGATCCTAATCCTAGTTCGGGACTGACGGGGCTCGAACCCGCAGCTTCCGCCTTGACAGGGCGGTGCTCTGACCAATTGAACTACAATCCCTGCGAGGTGTCTGGTATACATATAATATTATGAATGGTTTCAGAAGAACATTTGATTCGTCGCCTTGTAACAGAGACACGAATGATATACTCACTGATATATAAGAGAGATAGAAATATGGATATGGACTATAGTGAAAGTGACACGGATTACTAGTGACCTGTGTTTCTTTGATTTGATTGCCAAAAAAGGCAATGATCAAAACCGCTCCGCTCCTTGCTTTGTTTTCATATTCTTTATGAAGATAGATAGTGGAAAGAAAAGATCAGAACGAATGAGAAATACATGGATAGAGAACAAAAACGGGACTCTTTTTCTTTTACGGATCAGGCATTATAGTTTATGGAGGACTATATCATTGGCTATATTAGATTCATGGAGCGACGAAGCTTCTTCAACTGCTTCCCAGAACTGCTTAGGATTTGAACCAGCGTAGACATATCGCCAACGAATTACAGTCCGTCCCCATTAACCGCTCGGGCATCGACCTAGATCTAAACACTCTTTTGGACTTTGAGAGGGCAATTGATTGCGGGGGTAAATGAAATTGATTGCTCCTAAAGAAACCCTACTCAGCATCTAGTTCAATTGATTGCTCCTAAAGAAACCCTACTCAGCATCTAGCTTCATATTACTAAATAAACCCTACTCAGCATCTAGCTTCATATTACTAAAGAAACCCCTACTCAGAGCTAGCTTCATATTATTAGCATACTAAGGTATATATCATGTACATCTATTATGCAGTAGACTCATAATGGAAAGGCTATTTGGAATGACAGTAGACTCATAATGGAAAGGCTATTTGGAATGACAGTAGACTCATAATGGAAAGGCTATTTGGAATGAATCTAATAAGGACCCTTTGAACTCAGTGGTATAGTAATGTTATGGTAAGGCGTAAGTCATCGGTTCCAATCCGATAAGGAGCTTTTTCCACAACTATCAGGGTTCAAATACTTATTTCTTAGGAGTCATAAGACAGGTTCAAATACTTATTTATTCCTATTATATAGTATAAGTTATAAGTATAAGAAAAGGAAGTCTAAGCCGGTCCATTGCTCTTTGCTTGTGCTTATTTGGCTTTAGGAGGTTGGTTTACAGGTCAAACTTATGTAACTTCATGGTATACCCTTTGACTGGCGATTGAATGAGTTGGTTTGCTAACACTCCACTCCTTTGAATAGTTGAGCACATTCTTAGTTGGGTCCGCACAAGAACGCAGGAAGAAAGTGATACTATTTCAAAGAAACCATATATTGATTGATTTCTAAATCATTCTACATCTTTGACTCGTTGGTGTCAATTAGGCGTGGACTTGTGTTGCTCTCCATGGTGCTTTCCGCATAGGTTTCATATTACTTCACTTACCTTACGTAAAAGATGGATAGGACTAGGTCTTGCTCGATCAGTTCAATTGCTACCTTATAATGCGCATTCTTTGCTTGCTAACAATTGCAGTTTTCGTTTCGTTTCCGTATTTCTCTCTTTATCTACAGGGTCAATCTGGTTTCACATAGTTTTGGTGTAGCAGCTATATTTCGATGAATCCTCTGATTCCAACGGTGGAATAATTGGACGTTGAACCCTTTGAATATGATGGGAGTTTAGGAGTATTAGGCGCTGCTCTGCTATGCGCTATTCATGGTCTGTATAAAACACTTTATTCGAAGATGGTAACGGTGCAAATACATACTGTTCGTGCTTTTAACCCAACTCCAGCCGAAGAGACTTATTCCATGGTCACTGCTAACCGTTTTTTATCCCAAATCCATCTTTAGGGGTTGCTTTTTCCAATAACCGTTGGCCTTATGTTTTTTGTATCCGTAACAGGTTTATGGATGAGTGCTATTGGGGTAGTAAGTCGGTCTGGCTCTGAATCTACGTGCCTATGACTTCGTTTCCCGTTAGGAAGATCCGGAATTGGATACTTTATACCTACACCAAGAATATGACATTTCCAAAAGAGAAATCCGTTAGGAAGATCCGGAATTGGATACTTTATACCTACACAACCAATAATATTCCATTATACAAAGGTATTCGTGCTTGACAAAGGTATTCGTGCTTGGATGGCGGCTCAGGATCAGCCTCATGAGAAAACAAACACCTTATATTCCCTGTAAGGAGGTTATACCACGTGGAAACACTCTTTAATGGAACTGCCGCTTTAGCTGGTCCAAGAAACTACCTCGCTTGGTGCGCTGGGAATGCCAGACTTATGAATTTGTCCGGTAAACTACTTGGAGCTCACGTAGCCCATGCCGGATTAATCGTATTCTGGGCCGGGGCAATGAACCCATTTGAAGTGGATCTACCAGAGAAAAAACCTATGTATGAACAAGGATTGATTTGACTGTTGCATCTAGCTACTCTAGGTTGGAGGGTAGGTCTAGGGGGGAAACCTTAGCATACTTAGTCTCTTGAGTACTTAACGGAATTTCCTCTGCTGTCTTAGGACGGAATTTCCTTTATGTCTTAGGCTTGGGTGGTATTTCTCATGCTTTGACCTTGAATCATCTTTTCCATTCTGCAGATAGAAAGATAATAACTACCATGTTGGGTATTAACTTCATTTTGTTAGGTCTAAGTGCTTGCTTTTATTCTAGTACTCAAGGCAGTTAGTTTAGGGGCATATATTCAACCTGGGCCCCTGGCGGGGAGATGTAAGAAAAATGACACCAACTTGACCCGATGCCCAAGTGTCATATTTTGGATTGACTCAAATCTCCTTGCTTTTTAGGGGAATATAAGGATTTCTTGTTTGTGTAGACACGATTTCTATAATATTGATCTTGTTGTGAGGGGTTCTATTTGTATACTTTGTGGAATTCCATTTGTATACTTTGTGGAATTTTGCTTAACCGCATAGGCTTGCTTGCTGGTTTTAGCATCGAGTGGTTTACTGTCTTATAGTTTAGATGCTTTATCTGTCTTTAGTTTTCTCGCTTGTTGTTTTGTCTGGGTTAATAATACCGCTTATCCTAGTGAGGCCGGGCCAGAAGCTTCTAAAGCAAAAGCATTACCTTTATAGTAAGAGACCAACTGGAGCTAACGTGGGATCCGCTCAATACTGGTTTAGGGAAATATATCTAATGCAAAACCAGAGATATGATTTTCGGAGGATAAACTATGCGGGGATCTTCGTATTCGACCCCTCTTAGTTGTCATTTGATTCTTTTCACCATTCTATCTATTCGATTTGGTTACTCTTACTTATGGTGAGGCTAGTCTAAGCAGACAGTGTAATGTAAAATGACTTACTTCATATGTTAACTCAAAAAGCAGAAAAACTCACGTTAGCCGAAAACAAGAACTCACTGGACTAACGCTGATGATATAACTTGCGTTAGCGAGCGGAATCTATGCGCTAATGGAGTTCCCGGGGGACACTCACTTGCTTGTTGAATGTGAGTGCCAAATATCATATTTGATAGCTAATCGTAACTAATGAATCTAGTAACAACCCATAGCCCTGCGAAACTCACTGTTTACATTAAGAGGAATTCATATAGGCATACTAACCTCTGCCCTTACTTTAAGCTTTCCGGACTCAATTGCTAGAAAGGGGGCGATCTTAATCGTTCAATATTCTATGAGAAAGTGTTTTCAAGAAGATATCTAAATTGCTAGCTATATTCAAATAAGGCTTTCAGCACCTTTACTGAATTCCAGAATATGGTTTCTTAGATAAATATTACAAACTTATATATATGGTGTCGCTCGAAGCTTTTGTTTTGTGTATTTTCATATTAGGAGTTCTGGCAGAGTTCTTTCCACTTCGAGACTCAAACCCATACCTAGAAAAAAGGATGCTACAATAAGGTTCGAAATTAGCAACTTGACACCCGAAGGCATAGAGAGTAAGGAACAAATGAATATAGATTTTTGAGCTATGAGCTAGTCCTGTATTCTGTAGCCCTCCCTGACTTCTAGACCTTCCACTACGGAATCTACCGAAATGACTGGGCAGATCTAATGTATGATAGCTCGCTCATAATCCTTAGGCTATACAGCATGGAGCAGGCTTGGTCTGTAGTATACGCTTGGCCGGGCATCAAAGGCATGAATTTATTGTAGGAGTGATTTTCCAAGAGGGAAGAGGGGCAAGCTGGTCCCGGTCTCAGGCAAGTCTTATTTAGATTGGAGAAAGAGGTCGGGTTAGGACAGGAAGGCGAAAGCAGCCGTGCCGTTGAAGCAGTAACGATATGAATCGGCTTTGTGATCGATATTAGTCGTTTTTATACCCTTTATCTATATAGAGCCGGAATAGTTGTCAATCAAAGAACAGAAATGACTCAGATCTTTCCCAGGGACGAAAACGGGAAATACCATAACAAGGAAAATAGCTTTAAGTAGTTTACGAAGCGACCCACATTTCCACAGTGTTTCTTGAGAAGAAAGACCAGATTTAGCAACATAAGTGGTATTACCTATGGAAGATGCCTCCGCGAAGAAGTTATAGCATCCAAAGCAGGCGGTTAAGTGACATAAACCGGTGCAGCTCATAGACGGTGGGAAATGAAGTAAGGAATTCTCGGTCTTATAATGCCTAAAGTACGGAATTCTCGGTCTTATAATGCCTAAAGTAAGTGATGGGTACTCCCCGACTCCGGGTCTTCGTTCATAACGAGGCACTCGACTCTCTAATGTAGCATAAGGCGCTTCAGTAAGCTTACAGAACATAAACACTTTTTTCGGCCACGTCGGAGACATCAATCCGAAGTGAAGGAAGCTTTCTTTTTGATAAGGAACTGTAGGCTTAGTCTCCTCTCTTTCTTGCTACTATACCTCTTGCCACAAATCATTCTTAAACAGAAACTGACCTCGAGTTTTTCATGTTTCAACGGAAGAAACTGTAGCTGTAGAAAAGAAAGGAGTTGGCGAAGGTCGTGGAGAGTTGGTATCAGTTCAATCAATAAGGGATGCAGATGCTCAGGTACTATTGACCACGGAGCTTTGTGTGACGCATCTCTATCTCTACTCTAATGGGATCTTCCGCTTAAGCTTCAGTATCGGGTGCTTGTGTTAAACAATGAAAGACAGTTTCGTTCTTGCGGAATCATATGATGGATCGGAAGCTCTGCTCTATCAAATGAAGCAGTTGGCGCAGCAGCAATGAAAGTCGAGTCGACGAGCAAAAATCAAGAAGAAGGTCAAGAATAAGGATCCAAAGCATAAGAAAGGGCTTCCCCTGGAGCAGGGTATCATGCAGGCGAAGCGGGAGTTGGTGAGTTTACAGTTCAATTGAATTCCGCTTTCAAATAAGATTATTACATGTACATATTATGCAAGAAAGTAACCTAACCCCGTTACTATAAAGAGACTAACTCATATTATCATTCATATATTACCTACCGATTGATTAAAAGAAGCAATGCTGGTTGTTTACCAGGGTGGTTTACCAGAATGATATGTTAGGCGCTCGAGATATGAAATTCATGATTCTGCGTTAAGTATTGCTGAAGTATTGCCCGAAACAAGTGTATCAGTGGCTAAAGCGTAAGTGAAAGGAGAAGGATACGCAAAAGAACCCTCCACTTCTGTTCCAGAATCTCTGTATGTGCCCCAGTAGAGTATAATCCTAGTGCTTGTGTATAAGGCTGTAACTACTTATAGTACTTGTGTATAAGGCTGTAACTACTTATAGTACTTGTGTATAAGGCTGTAACTACTTATAGTACTTGTGTATAAGGCTGTAACTACTTATAGTAGAAGTATGGTGGAAAGTGTTGTCGACAAGATCTGATGCTTCATAAAGTAAAGGATATGTATCTGAACCAGCAAGCTCTGTTCTCAAGTAATCCGTAAAGACAGTACAAGTCGTTGAGTTACTACGCGGGGATAGTTAGTAGGAGTGTTGTACCTAACTACGCGGGGATAGTTAGTAGGAGTGTTGTACTTAATCTCCCATAGTAGAAGTTCGACAGAATGGAATGATCAACTGCTGAAGTTTAGTCCCAAGGAACAGTATGAAGAAGCTCAGCTCTACTCCCGTGTTCCTACTCTAGAAACTCCTAATTATTCAAAATACCCACTCCATTCCTTTGCCGTTGCTTGTCTTTACGCCTAAGCTTGTTCGTCTTAGTCGAGTCTATTTCTGTTCTAGTTTCCTCTGTGTCAGCTGCCAGAAAAGTGATTGGCTTAGAGAGGGGATCTTTTGAATGCTTGTATTAAGTGAGTTAAGGATCTCTGTTAAGGTAAGAAGAAATTCCTTCTTATGCGCACTAAATTCCTGTTCGAGTAAAGTATGCAACATCAGATGCTGTTTGAAGATATGGGTATTGTTCTAGAGGAAAAGGTAATAAGAGTCTTTAAGGTCAGGCAGTGAACAAGTGAGTAACAGAATGGGGCGTCATCGTATAAAGAAGCAGTAGACTGAAAGGCAGCTCTTTTTTCTCTCAATTCGCCCCCAAAATCCCATTCTTTGTTTTCCTCGGCGCAAGACAAGAGATGGATTCACCTGGATCTGGATCTGTATAAAGTATAGTTCGGTTCGAGTGACAACCTCTTCTCGACGCGCCTCTTCTCTTAGCGCCCTAGCTTTCGATCTACCCTTTCCCTTCGATCTACCCTTTCCCCTTGCTTTAAGAAGAGAAAAGAATGGAGTAGAGACACAGTATCTTAAGGGTTGCCTCTATTCAATAAGCCGTTAGCGCAACAGGGCTCGTATTGCAGGAAAATCTTTTCGTTATGAAGCATAAGATCGGATTGTTTAGTCTCTCGATCAAGCATTAACCGCTCCGTGTAGAGATGAGCATGAGAAAATAGATTCTCTTATAGATGTAGATTCAACTCTCCAGTCATATCTTTCTGGAATTTCTTATTATTCTTCCCTTCCTCGAACTCCCTATCAACGAAAACAGGAACTGCTCCTTACTAAAAACTCCAATAAGCGTTAAGCATCCCCCCAATAAGCTCGCTAACTTAGATTTGGAGTCTGCCTGTTTCACTAAGATTATGTGGAATCGTATAGGTTCTGTTCTTAAAGTAGAGTTATTGTTTCATCCCGAATTGAATCGTGTGGATCTTCAAGTATAGTTATTGTGCGAAAGGAAGTTTCCATTCAAGTAGTTGGGCAATAATCTAGGTAAAGCCAAGAAGCTTCTCTCTCCACTTAGTACTAGCACCTGAACTCATTAACTTTGAGCTCCTGCGGGACAAGCTGCTTAAGCGAACTCCACTATACTTGCTGCTTCCCTTTGAACTGAAACCTTAACCTTACTTCAAGTTCTTCTTATTACCCTGTTGTTCTATACTTCACTTTAACTGAACGATTGGCGAACTCAACAAAAGCAAATCATCTATCTTGCAACCAGAAACAAGCAAATCATCTATCTCTGCAACCCATATAGATGCGGAAAACCTCACTGCTTACAGAAACTATGAAAACTCACCAATTTCTTTAGACTCCAATAAGTGTTAGAGCACCAACTAGAAGAGAATTGAGGTGCGCATATAGAGAAGCAAGTAACAACACCTAGCCTAGAAACGAATAATCACCGAGACTCATGCACTCAGGCGTTTCGCATACGTAAGCACGACGGCTGCTACTACTTATTGCCTTGCCTAAAGCTAGTTCCGTTGGTTGTTTGTTCCTAATACATTGATTATTCCCGTTTACCCTTACTTACTCTAGCTCGGCTCTTTACTGAACTTCCCTTAACCTTTCCTTTCGCAACCTAATAATAATGCGACCGGTCAAGTAAGCTAACAACGCAAACATTAGCACAAGGGTTTATGGTAACTTAACTCTACCACTTGCTTGTTGGAAACAGTAGAATATGTCAGCAATGAGTTTCGGTTCCGCTATTAACTTACAACGGGTTATGGGTTTTGCACTAGATTCTTTCCCTTTCCCTTAAGAGTAGGGCAGTCTTGTTACCACATTCCATCTTTCTTCTTTCTGGATTTCCCGCTAACTTGATACTTTGCAGAGCTTCTTTCGTAGACAACACTTGAAACCGAAATGTCACTTGCCTGAGCAAGGGCTAAATCCAGTTTCGCAACTCGACGAAAACATCAATAGAACTGTCAACGGTACTTGCACCCTCACTCTACTTTATTTCTGACCCAACTTTATTGACAGCTAGGTTAATACGAGATAGAGAGTCAAGTAAAGAAATGATTTTCTGCGCTAACGGGACGGTAAGGGAACCCAACACTGGGTAGGTAGCCGAACCCTCGCTTCTTCCCTTTTACTTGAAAACAAAGTTGCCGAATCGATGTTCTTTGAATTCCATCATTGAATCTAGATAATTACTATAGTCTATAAGAAGGAATCTAGATAATGAAGAAGGAATATAGAGAATCACTATTGTATATAATAAGATGTAACCTGACACCTCTGACTGCTGACTCTAAAGAAAGAAATGGAATAGAATATGCACGACGCACCTATGTCATTTAGTAAACGAAACCCTACCCTAAACTCACTCCTTACTGCTCTGCTTTGCTTCCTATGTTCGAGCTCAATTCTGTATATCGATTCCCATCCCATGTTCGAGCGAAATTCTCCTATGTCGAGGTTGTTTCTCATTCACGCCCCCAGCCGCTTTGCTCCCTATGTTCGAGCTCAATCCAATACATATGGGATGGTACTGCTATGAATGCGAGACAAAGCACCCGGCCCCGAGACCAGTCGATGCCCGGACCTACTAGACCAGTTGATCACACCCATGAAGAGAAGAATCTTTTTGTTGTCCGACAATCAATAGGGGTAGGTTTGTTTACCATACTGGGGTAGGTTTGTTTACCATACCATAGTACCATACCATATCATATTATATCATCTGCAGGTATGTTGTCGGTGTTCAATGGAAGGTTAGATGTAAGGATATAGTTGTTGATATTACAAATAAGAGTCAAGGTTGGGGTAAATCGAGTGGGCATGTAAGGTTGGAGTCAATAGCGCCAAGCTGCTAGATAGCCAAGCTTACTTATCGGGGCGGGTATCCAAAATGACTTCACTAGTCACCCAGCCCTACTCTATTAGAAGTCAATGACTACTATGCTACTATTAGAGCTACCCCGCCACTATGAGACTTTAACTACTAGCTACAACAACCCGGAAAGACTTGAACTTGTACACTCCCTACAGCCTTCAATGCCTATGTTCCAGCTCAAGTATGCCACACTACTTAGTTTCAACCAAGCCCAAGCCCAGCAATTAGAGGAGTCTGTGGACGCGCGGGAGGGAAGGACGCTTTTACTGACCCCTATTGAAAACAAACGGAAATGATTCTTGACATCCGGCCTAGCAATGAACTCTTTACCATTGGATAAAACTAGAGCGCCGAACTCTTACTTGCATTATTCTTTTTCATATAGAAAACATATATCTTTCATTGTATAACACAACAAACCCGAGAAACAAACACAACTAGATCAGACATGCGCATAGTCTTTGATCCGCATCCCAGGTATAGATAGAAGGTACATCAACAGTGCCAACTCGATTCTTGCTTTGGAACCAACGCTTTATACGCTATATCTCATTAGTAGACTCCCTCCGTATTAGTAGGCTTCATTACGAACCCGCGCCTATAGCCTTGTTAGCGAAAGAGTGTAGCGTCAGTCCGGCGCTAATGAGAAAAGAAGAAAACTTAGGCCTATAAGATTGATACCACAGATAACTAGAGCCGAACCCGGGCTTCTCATACCTGTCCTAAGGAGCTACTAGCAAACAGGCTTGAACTACTGTTTCTATTACTTTAACAGTGCCTAGTGAAACTAGCTCCAAACCTTACTTGTCTTCTTGCTTATTAGGTTAGGCCTGCCCCCTTTGACTTTCATTCCAGCACTGCTTCCCGGGCTTACTATCTGAGTTTTGTCTCAAATCCGTATCTCGCTCATTAGTCTCTTACATGTTTTCATTTTGGATTGCGCGGGGAATAAGAATATTGTTACGATGTATCACACCCCTAGTGAATTCAACTCAACAGTAAGAGTCAACCCGGTAAGCCAAAGAGTCAAACCCATAACTAGATCCAGCTACCCAAGCCTTATTTATGGGCTTCTATTCCCAGATTACTCACAGAGGTTTCGCACGACACCCACACAGGGCTACTCCTGATCCAATATATGTAGTTGTCTATGGAACTACCCCGTAGAAGAACCTAGGGGATGAAAGAAAGGTAGACTTAATGGCAAGGTTGTTGGTTTGACGACAGGGGCAGTAAGAACGGTAGCTGGTAAAGCAAGGTTTTTAAGTAGGGAGCGAGAGACTAAATCCGAGAAGTAGGGATCGTAGGCGAACTACAGACTTGAGGAAAGGATAGTTCGACTGAAATCCTTGTTGACTCCTGTTGACAACGTTGTTTGTTGCTGGTGCCGGTGAAGAAAAAGAGTAGGTCAGGCAAGAGCAAGTGGAGCCGATTGAGTATAGTAGTCGTTAACATCACTGACTAGGGCCATGTCGTTTAGCTGCAACATGGAATAGAGAATAAAGTGTTTGTTGGTGAGCAAAGAAAGGTCATAATCATACTAGGTGCGGTGTGCTGGCGAGCGAAGAAATCAATCCTTGCCTTGACCTTGAAGAATCAAATACGTGCTAAGGAAGATGTAAGGAAGGTGCAGCGTCTAAGGATGGACAAGAGACCTGCTGCTGAGGAAGGAGTAGAAAAAGAAGAGGGTTAAGCAGAAGACCCGCTGAGGGATTCCATCTCAATAGGGAAAAGGGAGAAGCCCAAACAACCTAGGAATAGAAATACCGGATAGATCATTCAATGGAAAGCCGAAGGTAAAGAGTTAACACCTAATAAGCGCTGGGTGAAAGAAAGCGTTCTTTGTTGATATTTGCACTTATTACACTGATACCACAACCCACCCCTACGAATCTAAGCAGTGAAGCTGGTGATCCAAGCGCTATACAAATCAAAGCTATAAAAGCGGATAGGCACCGGAATAGGTTCTTTCTTTGAAGTGCAACACTGCCTGGGGCTTTCTCTCTGCTTTGATTGCCCCCTATATGTTTAGTAAAGTGCTATTCATTCCTCATCGTGGTCAGGGCCTTTCTCTCTGCTTTGATTGCCCCCTATATGTTTAGTAAAGTGCTATTCATTCCTCATCGTGGTCAGGGCCTTTCTCTCTGCTTTCTCAGGGCCTTTTTCTCTCTGCTTTCATTGCATTGCCCCCTATAAGCTTAGTCAAGTGCTCCATTCTTTCTTTCTTTACTCATCGTGGTCTGGTTAGGGCAGTTTCCTTTTGGGTCTAGGTCCTTCTTTCTCTGCATTGTCTTAATTCTTCTTCCTTCGCGGTAGGGATTTTGACTCTTTTGTCCGTTTTGAATGGGTTCCTCTTTGCGACGCTTGTGGCATTATAGATAAGCTCCACTTGAGGAACCGCTCGTCTACCCTCGTCTCTAGCTCCCGAGCACATAGCAAGTAATAAATCAATTAGAACGTGTTATTTCAAAGTCCTAATTTCGCCTAACTACACCTCTTGCTCATCTAATCTAACTCTGGTCCGGCTACTATTAACTATCAGCCAAGGAACTACTAAGTCCTGTGTTCGGCGGCAAGAGCTTCAACTTAGTGTGTGTTGCGCGGCAGAGCCCAGGCTTTCAGCACCTTCCTCCCATGTGGAATGCCCCACTCTGATAGCCCAGAGTCCCAACGAGTCACTACACACCAGCTTCGCTAACCGAACCGAGACAGGCATCAGATGCAGCAGCTGTGGGGAATGGTACCAGAAAAGGAATTCCAATCGGTGTATTCCCTTCATTCCTTAGTCTACTGCCTATCTATTTGTTTGCTCAAAGGATGGCAATGACAACGGAAACTAGATCAAGGTCTGACATCGTCATAAAGCTGGAAACGCAAACTTGTATCCAAACCTCCTATAGGTCGAAAGGACCGTATGCAACCTTCTTTATGTAGTTCTCGTTAACCTGGGTGATAAAAGTATGGATCTGCCTGCTCGAGGAGAATGATTACAAGATTCCTTAGAAGTCCGTCTAGCCCTCGACTTGAAACCCATTTCAAAGGCACTACCGGGCGATAGCGAATCTCTTGCAATTGCTCATTTCTTCTGTTGCAACTATCGCATCTGCTAGCTTCTATTCTGTTATTCGATTTGATTCCTCTCGATTGAGCTACACGGTCTACCTTCGAAACTCTCTCCTTTCAAGTCAAGCCGTGTCAATAGAGTCACCCTTTCCTACCTCTGTGGATGGTATTCGGATAGTATGGTTAGTAGGGTATGGTTTCCGTGGCCCTCCCAAAAGAAGGGATAGGATGATACTCTTATAAAAACACGGGGAACCTTCATCCTAAAAACAAAAGGTGGAGCAGGAACTATCACGAGAAAAGACAGAAATAGAACAATTCAAAGAAAAGCAAGCAGAAGCGGGGGCACACAACGCAAGGAAACGAGCCATCTTATATTTCATTCAGCTCCTTTGTTAATACAACAATTCTGATATAGAGCGTGGGCAATCGGAGATTGGAAGATGTCTTTCGAGAATTCATAGGATTGGGAAAATATTCCTCTATTGCTTCCGGAACCATGACAAAACGGACGTTGGCTTCCTTGGCTTTTATGAAATAAGGTAAAAGAAGGTCCGGTCCACGATTGCTTCAATAAGGTAAAAGAAGGTCCGGTCCACGATTGCTTCCTTCTGTTGCAGTTGCTCTTTCGGCTGCTCCCCACTGGTCGCATAGCGCAGCGTCTAAGGCTTTTCCCCGTTTTCCGGGATAGAAGCGATATAGGCTAAAGAAAGAAGTCAATTCGTTGCATGCCAGGATGAATAAAGAAATCAAAGCCAAGTATTTCTAGTGCGTGCTTGCTCATGCAAGTTTTGACTGGTTTAAGGCGGTTACCAATATGGCGGAGCATTTGCATATTTTCTTCACTATTGAAATGAACAAGCTCTGGATTTGGTCGGTGGAACACCTTTTGCCTTATATTCTTAGAGAGATATAGCCCACTATAGACTAGCTCGTAAGTCGGCTTATGATAAGGGCTGTATTTTCCATGCAGGTATATAGAGATATAGTTGACGCTTGGGGGGAAGGATGCAAATTATATCCTTGATAGAGAGAACGTAGCCATCCCGACCTATAGTTTGACTTTTGTGACTTACTCTCTCTCATGCGCCTCTTTGCTTGTGCTTATTATTCAAATCAGTATGCTTGCTTCAGAATCGTGTTTGCACCTAGGTCAAAAGAGTGTCTTTTCTTTGGTTATGGTCTTCAATACAAAGGGAAGTATAGATCTCTTATATGTTCTAGTCGCAGTATGGATCTCTTATATGTTCTAGTCTACAATAGTAAACATCTTCTTTTGGATCAGACTTATTTGCTTTTTGGTTCAAGACTCACTTAGTATGAAACCTTGTCAGATGTCTCCTTTCCTCTCATGCCTAGTGCTACAAAGATGAACTCCTGGCTCTCACATCTTATAAGTTTGGCCTTCCTCAAGACGAAACTCCTGCTGTGACTTCTAAGACTTGGTCTAATGAGTACTCACCACAGACTATAGGTTACTTCTCCTCAAGGGTGATGTATGAACAGTTCCCCATCCCTTTATCCATCTCACATCGCATTCCCTTCTTTTCATTATTTGATTTAATCCAATGAAATGATATAGATTATATGTTATTGTTAGCAACTCTTCGGTCATATGTCTAACTGTCTCAATTATATGTTATTGTTAGCAACTCTTCGGTCATATGTCTAACTGTCTCACCAGTCTAAACTGTACCCTTTTGCAATCGGGAATAGGTCTTAGGTCAACTGTCCCCCAAATCGGTTTCAACTGCCCGGTCTCTGCTCATCTTTCTTCTAGGTGTGTGTTGAAGTGGAAGGTTTACATTTCCAGCGATATGACACAGAAGTGGAAGTTAGCTATGTTCACCATGGGTTCAGGCGAATATATATAGTGTGGAGTGAGCTTTCTCTTTGAAGTCTCTATCCGTTTTGTGTGGAGTGAGCTTTCTCTTTGAAGTCTCCATCCGTAGTAAGCTAAAAGTGTGTTTCTCAATAGATAGCAGTAGGCTTTTTTCATCTAGGCTGGATTCAATCTTCTTCTATAGCCTTCCCTTCCTCCATTCACTGCTTCGAGATTCCTCCTAATAAGTGGTTGTCTTATTCCCTCCATCATCTTCGATTCAAGCTGCTTGCATATTTGGGATTTGGCTTTATCTAAGATCTGCTTTGTTGCTGACTTCCGACTGACTTTCATAACCCTTGAAAACCCAGACTGAGCACCCAAAGCCAAAGCAAAGAAACAAGTATGAAATACACCGCGCGCATTGAGTAAGGCACCTGACCCAGCTTTCTCGCCATCTTTCGAGTCGACAATCACTTTCATAGCAGCTTACTTTCCAATTGCAGATGATCTGGTTGATGAAACTATCACTTACGACTTATATACTCCCCCGCTTGCACCAACACAAGGCAACACAGCTTCTCCTCTCGCTGCTGCGGATTCTCTTACAACAGATCTAGCATCTTTTCTCGTAGTCGGAGACAACACTCAAACAGAAACAGGATTTCCTCGCTAAGTAGCAGATCCTTAACAAGCAAGAAGGAAGGCTGAAAAACCGGATCTATGACTTCACCCTCCCTTGAAGCGCTTCTGGGCTGTTCACTGGAAGCTAGACCTAACAACTAGACGACCACCTGATCGTAGACCATCCACCAAAGCCTTTGTTTTTGATTCTATTTCTTATGCAGGGCGTGCTAGCGGGAAGTCCGGTTATGAACACCCTCCATCAACCATCGTATCCATTTTCTATTAGGTGGGTCGGGTAGGCTTCAGTGCTTTTGTTTACTTACTTGCTTGTGCCGGGTAGTGACCACTGGAGAATTGCCTGTGAAAAAGTCATCGTATAAAGAAGCTGGATCCAAAGCTGTAGATGCATTAGAAGCTTAATCCGCTGGGGATAAGGTAAGTCCGCAAGGTAAGGAGGGTTCGAAGCAAGTGTACGAGAAAAAGAAAGGGTGCCAGGACAGTATCAACTCTGATCTGATGCTACTAAGCGTCGTGTTGGGAACTCGTACTTACTCAAAAAGTCATTAAAACAAGCATAAACCATCATTCTTTTTGTTTATTGTTTCGGGGTGCCTGCCTAGCTTACTTTCCGGAGTGGAGAGAGGTTATCCAAAAGTGAACTAGAAGAGCCGATAGAGGTCTGAGATGATAGATTAGCCATTCGAGTTGCTTCCCATAGGTGAAACTTAGCTAAAAGGTATACTCTTTGTCTGTTAAGGGAGTTCAGATAGCCTAAGGTGCTTGTTCGAGTGTTGTCAATTCAGTTTGTCTTGTCGGGTTCTATTAAGTGGTGAAAGAGTCAGAGCAAGGGTTCCAGTTTGAAGGCAGAGGGATGGTTATAATGAGAACCAGGAAGGGAATACTCCAACTAGGCATCAAAGACAGGAATGCCGAACAGTAGTGCTAGGTTTAAAGCAAGGGTAGGCAGCTTCAGGTGCAGTAAAGGAAGTCCCTCTCTCTTTGCAGGCTTAGAAGTGTTCGGTAAGGCGGCAGCCTTTTCAGTAGTATTTAGAGTCTAATCGTTACTAGTGGATTTCTTGTCCCACTCTATCGATCTTGTCAGTCACAGTTTATTTCCCAGTTAGTGAAGTCAATCTGCTTAAGTCGCAGTGTAAGCCCTAGTTTATGGTTAAAGCCCTGTTGGCGTTAGTATAAGTTTTGTTTGGGAGTTAGGAGTCATGGACCTTATTTGTATTCGGGTAATTAAAGACAGGAATAGCAGTTTTCTCTTTAGTAGCGGTAGGCTAAAAGCCAGCAACGGTAGACTTTAATCGAGGAGATCCGTACAAAGAGTAATCTACCCGTAAAGCAGGATCCCGATCAGTAAGGTAAGTCCTATTTATAAGTTCCAGTATTGTGCAGTAGCGGAGTGCTCCATTCTTTTATGCCCGGGTTCGAGTTCCAACCGGATACTACTAAGCGAAACCCTTTATTATAATGAGTATTTGTCTAGTAGCCCTGTGTCTCTTACTTCTTAGCGCAATTCCAATTATCCGTTAGTTAAGTCCCAGTTCCGAGCCTTAAGTGAGTCCAGCAGCTCCAATCTGATACGTGTAATCCATATTGTTGACTCTTATATTGATTCCTACAAGCACCTGTGCTATTCTCTCCAGTAGCGATTTCAGCCCTTTACTTATTAATTGGATTCTTTTGATACTGAGTTAGGCTCTATGTGCCAAAGAAAAAACTGTATCCTGTATGTCATAGTTCCATTCCGATTATAAGTTAGTTAAGTCTATTTCCCAATGCACCAGGTCGTGTACCTTCGCGGTATTAGTCTTATAGTGAATAGTGGAATTGACTTGGTTTAAGCTTAATAGGTCATTTTCCATAATAAGAAGATAACATAGGTCTGTAGACGAGTGAATTCACTCTCCTAAGCTGCTCCATTAGTGGTTTTGCTTGTTGGGTTTACTGCCCTGCCCGTCTTTCTTGCCTTGCTGTTGAATTCCTACTTTCTTACTTGATAGCTGAATTCTTCTTTTCGAGATAAGAAGTCAAGGGTGGGCTTTCGAGATAATTAAGTACGAGAGTCTCTTTGTTTTTGTGCTTGTCTCTAAGCTCCCTTTAGCTATTAATTAGGACTTCCTAAGAAAGGACTTGGCCTGTTGCTTGGCCGGGTTTTACCATAGGCACTTCTAATGAGGTTTCGAAGATGCTTTCTTATCCTCTGAGTTATTCCGAATTTAGGAACTATTTCTTCTTTCTGGTAGAGTTGGAAAAGGAACGAATCGAGTGTGATCCGCAGAGGCAGGCCGCGGCTACCGACATGAGCCAAAGGCGGCTAATGCCAATCGCTTTCACTAGGAAACAAAGCAAGCTGTGGAGAAGCCCTTGAATGAAGAGGAACTATCTTTATGGGAACGGAAGGGCTTTGACTATCCATGGGAACGGGCACGGATGATTGCCATTGTCGCACCCTACATACTCTGTTTCCAAGCCCTAAAGGAAAGAGCACTCACTAGGGTACTTAAAGGAAAGAGCACTCACTAGGGTAGGGGTGAACTCAAAGATAAGAGCTTGAGTTAGATGAGCCTAATTCTGTTAATGCCAGCTGCTTGTTGAAAGAAGTTAATAGGAGCCGAGCCCCGGTCACTAATGAGTTCAAAGAGACAGTTCGAGACAAGCAAGGGAACAAGTAGAATCAGTAGTTGTAGCCAAAGTCGAGGTAGTCTAGGTGAGCAACTGTAGGAGTGAGTAACTGTAGGAGCACAGTAGGAGTGAAAGGCTTCTACTGCTTTCTTTTACTGATATCGGTCATATCGGTCATAACCTTACTTATGAGCTGGAACTTCTGATTCTTGATACCCAACCTCTCCTTTCATAGTGGAAGTTAAGAATTCCATTGAGTTGACTAGCTGCCCTAGTAGTAGTAGCACTGGTAGTAGTAGTCCTGGGGAACTGGGCTCCTTTCTTCTTGTCTAGTCGTTGCTTGCCCTTTTTGCTCACATGGGATTGATGCCCAGAATAAAGAAAGTATTGTATAAAAGATTGGACTGCAAGGCTATAAGGAAGGGACTGAATCTACTATTGGTAGATGCTCATAACAAGAGAGCTTGTAAAGCAAGCAAGGTTCTTTATATGAGAATGGGCTCTTATGGAATGCCTGATTGCATTTGCACATGATTCGTAATAACAAGCCGCGTGGATTAGCAATCACTTCTCTGCTCACTCTGTTTCTTGAACGGTAAAAGGGTTTGGGGTAATTACTTTATAGATGACGGCCTGTGATACCTGAGCCTAAACTTCCCTTATGATACCTGAGCCTAAACTTCCCTTAGTCTAACCTAAGATCAAAAGGGGACCTAGGTTGTTTCCGGCTAATCTCAGCCACATCAATTGAAAAGTTTGGGTAACGTTTTGCCTTGTCAAGAAGCCTTACTTTTTGCATCTTCCTGAAGCTGCCCTTTTCAGAGAGGTCATCGAGATCCAATCAACTAAAACCCCACTTCTCCTGTTGATCTTGCGAAAACGCGTAGGCTGACCAAAGAGAGACAGGAACTTCAGCCAGAGTAGTCTCTTATGGTTCGAGCCCTTAGTGATAAGAAGATGGTTATAGGCCAATTGAACTAGAGTTGTCGTTTTTTCCATGATGCCCGGGTAGCTCTCTTTGCCCTTTCGATCTCCTAAACGAAAGGAAGGATCTAGCTGTGGATGATGTCCCAGCAGTATAGTTATTCATATTAATGCCTGCCCCCTATTGGAGATTCCGACTATCCAAACGGATTATGCATTTGAGTTTGATTCGACAGGCTTTCAGCACCTTAGGTTCGGGAGTAGCTTTAGCAATTGAAGCTGGCTCCAGGTATCAGTAATAGAAAAAGATTAGGAAAGACCATGGAGGTTGAAAAACCAGTGCTTTTTGGGCTGCCTCTCATCGAGAATAAAAAAGACAGAAAAGTGGACAAAACCTCAGGGCTATTTTGATGTAAAGATCATTCTAGTAAAGGGATATTGATGCACTCATTTCAAATCATATAGGTCGGGCTTCAGTCGAACAACCTTATCCCTCAATTCCCCCTTTTGCCAAGGAAAGCCTTGAAACTACTCTTGCAAATGAAAGGTTAACATCTTCGTAACTACTAAGACAAGCATTAGAATTGAAAGGTGGGCTTACATTTCATATATATATACCTTGTTTGTTAATAGGGAAGACCAGAATGGATTTACCTTGTTTGTTAATAGAGAAGACCTGAATTGATTCGGTCGGGGTGGGCTAAGCAAATCTGCAGTCAGAATGCTTATGGGTCGGGCGAGTGGTCGGATAGCCTATCACTCCTAAGGGACAGTCTGATTGGCATTGGTATCAGCCGGAGCTAGCTCCCCTTGCTTTCGATCTGTGATGTCTAGCCAATCACCGTACGGAGACTCCGCTTGGGTATAAAAAACAGGATGGACAAAATGAGAAGGAGACCCACTTGACCACTTATCCTTTCTACTTTTTAGTGTACAGCCATAGTCAGATAGCATATAAGAGGTTTTGGCCTGAAAGAAAGGTGCTGAAAGCCAGTGCGATAGCTTGCTTTTACTAATACAGGACCAACATCGAAAGAAAGTGCAACTTATAGAACAGCTGATATACATTTTCCCTTAACAACAAGAATCAATCTCCATTCACTGCAACTAAAACCTCCTTAAAAGTGATCTAGTGAGACCTTCCCGGTAAAGATGACTAAGACATGGAAATCAATCTAGCCATTAGTGCCTTATATCTAGCCCCTTACTTCTCCTTTTATCCCTGGGAGTTTACAGTTCAAAGCTATGTCCTCGCTTATCCAATTGCGGAAGAAAGGGATAGAGCAAACGAGCCTTGGCAGTCTCAGTCTATTTTCCTTAGTGTAGAGAATCCGTTTTCGGAGCTGTCCTACGCGGATAAAGAAGCCTCACTATCTGACAGGACTCTAAAGAAGTCACACCATTAAGAATGAGCGTACTAGGCCATTTCTTTACCTTATCTTTATAGATATCTTTCCCTTATGGCATCTAGTGACATTCCAGGCATTTCTGCTTCCCTTGGTTCTATCTCTTTCAGCTGCCTTGCCAGGTTGTTTTCGTGTAAGTTTCCGTCGCGCAACAAGCAAAAGCAAAAGAGCTTGAGTTGATAAGTCCATAGGCAGCCTATAATCGAAATCGAATAGTCGCTAGGGGCCTTTCCGTTTTCCCACTACCTTCTTTGATGTATGCATAGCCAGTTTCCTGTGATACAGAGTTCGTTGCCAGGCCAGTTACACCATTCAAAAGATTAACGGATAAATAGGCAATAAAATGGAAATAAGTTCGCTCTCTTTCTTTTTTGATAAGCCAGTACCTGTGCCTTCACCAGCCTCTCCAATTACTGCAGTCATAAGGTCAAGTAAAGACTTCTATCCTAAATGTAAGCCCTGCCAGCGAGTGTAGTAGTCGTTCTTACAGTTTCTTCTAATAGAGATGGGGCAGCTATCGACTTACGAGAATCAATTTGTATCTCTGTCCTTTCAATCCTTTCAAGCATTCCCTTTACAGCAATGTGAAGCTAAACATATCCGCCAAGCCGACTAGTTTCCGTTTATTGTACCTGTCGCTCCTGGAGTAGCATTGGAAAGCTAAGCTCATGGAGCAGAAAAGAGAAAGTTCCCTGACATCATCTAGAGAGAGGGCCAGCTCCCAGACATCCAATAGCAGTTAGAGATATGATAGTTTGAGTTTCCGTTTCCGTCCCTATTCCTGCCGAGCTTGTTGCAGTCTCCTTTTCTTCACTTCCAAGGTGAAGCGCAGCCCTCTTCTTGAAAGCCAACAAGCGCTAGGTAAAGGGGCACCATCAAGTGATCAAGGGACTAGTTTCAGGAAACGGCATAGAATGGAATGTGTGAAGCATCTAGCTAGCGAATGGAATGTGTGAAGCATCTAGCTAGCCATACAGTGAAATCCGAGTTCTTTACAGGTCGGGTTCCTTTCAAAAGGGGCTTCTACGCTGACGCCAAGCACAAGCTACTTATTTCGACTGATTCCTTGTTTCTATTATCAAATCCGGAGTTGGAACATGTGCTCACTCGACGGTATGGTGGATAAGAGGTAATCAGAGGCAAGCCAGCAGCCTTAAGCCAAAGAGGCACAACAGCGCAGCGAAATGAGATGGAAGGGCTCGAAAGCAATAAAAGGTTCCGAAGTGAAGCCCTTTGACCCAGTGCTATCTATGTTAGGGTTGAATGAAACCATATCTCATATGGAATAACTCGTTCCAGTACCGCTACCACTTAGAGTGCGAGAAGGAAGCCTGATTCATAAGATTCATTGTCTGGGAAAACCTTATCCGGTAGGGAAGACATCCCTACTGTATTCTTTCCTCTGACTCAGTTCAAGGAAGTTCGTTTTTACTGTTCCTAATTTGGGTGTAGTTTTCTTACTCAATTAGATATAGAGAAGATGTTTCTTATTTGAGTTGATTGAAGATGCAAGTAATAGGTTCGGTTACTCAATGTTAGAAGATGTTACTTTATTTGATTGAATTATGTGCACACTTATATGTATGACTTGATTACTTTACTTCACATTTGAACACTGGAACTCTGACTCACTAGGCACTTAGGAACTCGCTTAGCGGAACTCCACTCCGTTAGCACAAGCGCTAAGTCAATAACAAAGAAAGTCAATAATGCTCATATATATAAGGGCTAAGTCAATAACAAAGTCAATAATGAGAGTATAGATTACTCTCGGTGCCTATGCCTCTGCTCTGTCCTTTTTGAAGTTGTATATCCTATGCCTCTGCTCTGTCCTTTTTGAAGTTGTATATATAAATAGCACTCAAGTCTCTTCAGCAAGCAAAAGCGCAAGTAGAAACACAATTCTAACTGTACTGTTGTCCCTATACTCCACTCTTATAACAGCGCTGTGCCTATCTGTCCTTATTGTTCGGTGCTGCCGCCTATCCGATATTTCTCTGTGCTGTGCCTATCTTCAACTATTATAACAGTGCTTGTGCCTATCTTCTCTTTCTTCTTTTGCACTCAATTCCTTTTGAACTCTCTGAAACAAGTAAGAGCGCATGTGAGCTTGTTTTGAAGCAATGCTGTAACGCTGTGTTATGTTATACAATAAAGTAATATGTATGCAGTGAGTTTAGGTAGTTTATTGACTTTTGAAATGGGATGCTAAATGGAAAGTTCTACGAGTGAGGGATGCTAAATGGAAAGTTCTACGAGTGGTATTGAGAGCCGATTCCCCCTAACCCATAGTGCCTTACCTCCGTCAACTTCTTTCTATGGGACCCCCTTCTTACGAGCTCAATAACATTGACCCTTTCCTTTCTCTCTATAGATTTTCCGTATGCCTTCACTGCTCGTGGGCATCATAAAATGGAATCGATTCTCTTTCTTTTCCTCTATACTAAGAAAGATTTCAACATAACAATAGTACAACATAACAATAGTATATTGCTCTTATTCTTTGTTATCGGGGCTGCTTTTCAGGGCAAGGCGCATCACTCGGGATTGAATGTCAAGTGGAATTCGATCGACTTGCTTGAGTAAAGTAGGCCTAGTATGCTAGCTCGACGCCGACTGCCCCTCTTATACGACAACACAAAGAACTCAACCCCCTACCAATGCGGTCCATTCCCCTTTACTGTACCTTCAAGCTGTAACTACCTACGATTGCCTCTGCCTCTGTTTTTGTTGGCAGTCTTTAAGAATCAAATAGTCGATAGAAACTCCCTATTAGATAGAAGCTCGTATCACCTATTATTTCTGTTTAGTCTGTCCTGTCCTATATTTGAGTAAGTATCCGTTAGGTTAGATTACAACTATTAGATTCGATTACATTATATGTCCACTTCTCCTTATTTTGATATCATTTGGAGCACACTACTATTCTGGGATTGGATTCTATGGCGCACTTCTCTTCGATTCCATTATAATGTTTGTACAGGTACTTTCTGTTCTATGAGTAGTTTCTAATCCGAGTAGCGGTAAGGGTTGGTTTGATTAAGTGAGTAAGCTGTGTTTTTCATATATTCTTAATAGAAAGTGTGCGTGCACTACTATAGTATTTGTACGTTTCAATAATGAGTTTCGTTTAGTAAAGTAGGTGGGGTTTGGGGGGTTCTAGTTGCATCCGTGAAATGGAAATTATGAATTGTTGACAGGAACACTAGCGGTCCTCCTTAATTCAGTATACCTCTTATCCTACTGTTACTACTGAGTTCAATTAATACTGCCGGGATTCTATTTCCATTCTTTTATAGAAGTGGAGAGGTCGGGTGCTTGTTAAGTCTACCAGATCATCAGTCGAAGAATGCCCAGATGCGAGAGAAGAGGCGATGGATTCTCGACGAAGAAAGGACTTGAGTAGAGGTAGGGAAGGTGCTAAGAGCCAGATAAGGAGAGGCCTGGAAAAATAGAATATCAAGTCAGCAGCAAGCGCATCTGTTGAACAAGCCAAGCTGGTATAAAACGAAACCAGTACTCAATTATGCCCTTAACCCAACTAGTAACGAATAATAAGCTAAGTTAGGGGAGCTCCAGGCGAGTACATTCTATACTGCAAAAGACAGAATCGAATCAATACTAATAGCGCATAGGAAAGACATAATTTATACAAGAGTCATAGGCGCATATCATATAAGAATAATTGTATGAGTAATAGAGCTAAAGAAGAAAGAGTCCGTATATGAGTAATAGAGCAAAGAAAGAAAGAAGGAGTCAGAATTGTCCTACTACTTATAGCACTAAGGAAAGACATAATTCTAATAAATAAGAGGGCAAAGGTCAATTCTCATTATCTGTTTTTTTGCAAAAGACAAGTCCTTTGTTTAGGCGTCAGCTAGGAGTTCTTCGCCCCCTTTCTTTTCTTAAGTGAGTCAGCAGTAAAAGGGTAACTTTTCATCTATATGAAGCGAGTGATTTTCCTTTATGCAAGTGAGATTCAATGAGACCCAATGATATTAGAATTGTGCTTGAAATGAAATCGGTAGAATTGTGCTTGAAATTCCATCGGTGACTGAGAGGGAGAGAAGCATAGTTTCAATGATATAGATGAGCCTATAAGCGGAGTTCATAAGAGGTTCAACTTAAACGACCAGAAATACGAGTTACAGCCTTAAACAACCTTATGAAGCGCTAAGTATTGAATACGAGTTACAGCCTTAAACGTTTGGAGTTATGCGTTAGGTTACCCATCTTCTATCATGTGCGAGATAGATTCCATTCAACATGTAAACATGCGGGTGCTTACATGAGTTTTCAATAAAGCTATGCAAGTAGTTCTTAGGTTCCTTAGATTATATGCGATATAGATTCAATGATTAAAGCAGCGGGTAGCGGGTAGATTGCAAGCCTGAGTGCCTTAGTGACAGAATCCGATGGGTAAGCAAGCAGGGATAGTCTGTTTTGTAGTAATAGCAGTTTTATAGCATTTCCACTATAAGCAAAGCCTGCAGGGATAGTCCGTTTTGTAGTAATAGCAGTTTTATAGCATTTCCACTAGTTGTCATGCATATTCCGTTCAGTTATCTCTCATATGTTGTTGTCAGTTCAATGAAATAGGGTAGCCTTCCTAAGGCAGAATAGAGGAAGCAGTCATGTTATGCTCTTTTAGCAGAATAGAGGAAGCAGTCATGTTATGCTCTTTTAGCAGAATAGAGGAAGCAGTTATGTTATGCTCCATCCGGTAAGAAAGCAATGCAGTTATGCGCCTCTATTTGTTTGTGCACTCTATGATATTCCTCAATTCAACAAGCCGTAGTACACTTGGGGTGCCGACATCAATCCTTTCCTCTATTCAAAGACTTTACGACATCAATCCTTTCCTCTATTCAAAGACTTTACGACATCAATCCTATCCTCTATTCAAAGACTTTCCAGGGATTCCTCTATTCTTGAAGCAAGGGGAACTAGTAACGGCAAACAAACATTCTCTTCGACCTAACTAACGTACTTAGGCTTTCTTAACTCCACTCACGTTAGCACAGTTGCTTGTTGGGGCCAATATGAGTTCTTCAAGCTAGGAGTCCTTCTCCTTAGTCAGCAATAAGGAATGTTGTTATTGGATTCTATATTCTTCTAGCTATATTCTTTCACTATATGCGATATAGATTAATTGAACTATTTGTTGACCGAACACAGGCGCCCAACTCTACCTTGTTGTAGATGCGCAAGAGAAGCAGTCTCGTATCACAAGTTTCAAGTCACATCAAGTATTGTAGAAATCAAGGGGCAAGGGATTATTGCAAGGCATACGGGACACTTAAACAAGCTCTTTATGAGCGGTATCCATCTTAACCTTATGAAACTAGACTTAGCCTCCGGGCGTGGTGAAGCAAGGGTGAGATCGACCCCATCCGTGCTGCTAGAGAGTTAGGGATCGAGTTTAATACCTAAAACAATATAGGGTAGGTATAGCACTTTCTGGAAGCTTTTATTTATGGATCCACTACAATCTATATGACTATAAAAACGGATTCTTTCAGATAATAGAAATGAAATAGACACATCCTTAAACTGCCTTAATTAATATATAGGGCCTTCTGGTTTTTGTTTATTGATTTGATCATCTTTTTCCTTTGTTATCACATATCTACTTTTCTCATATAATAATGACCGATACAAGCAAGGACTATCGACTTCTGTGATAAGGGGCAGTCTTCTGGATTCTAGATATTCTATTTATATTTAGGGAACTCAGATAGTGGTTGGTTGAAGGGAAAGGGAAGCAAGAAAATCCAGGTAGCATTCACCATCCGCTAGACATAGCACGTAGGATTCACCATCCGCTAGACATAGCACATAAGCCAACTGTTGTATAAATTGGATAGTACAGGAACCATTCTACCTATTTACAGAAAACGGGTCTAAAGTCTAAGTAGTTCAATTGTCTAGTACTGACTTGGCGGGCTTCCTACAAGTCCTGTTATTACAATTCCTGTCTTCATCCTCAATTTATGTGTTCGGCAGTTAGGTCAGATCCCGCAGTCAAGTAATATGTAAAAGAAGCCAAAGAGAAGTCGTTTGTTTACTCCAATTCTATACTATGCAAGAGATATAGATTCAATTACAGTTTCAGTTGAGTTGAGAGAATCTGCTTTCTTTATCAAGGAACCGAACCATAGCAAGTGGAAAGGAAAGTGGACTTTGGGGCGGAAGCTGGGTAAACTACTTCTTCAGCTGTAGCGGTGCGAGTCAAGTCTAGTTCTGGGGCAAGAGCCGAATAAGATTCCAAAGAATGAGTTGGATCGGATGCAGGTCCAGAATAAGGATCTCTGGTATTGGCTTTGAAGCGGTAAGTACTCAAGTATATGATGTAGATGGATTTCCTGCTCGAGTCAAGTCTCCACGAGAATCCGTTTTCTTCTTAGAAAGATAAGCAAAAAGAGTGGAGTTTCTCTAAGGTCAATTCCAGTCTTTGGCTAAGGTAAGGCGCTAACTTAAGTTGTTCAATTCCATTCTGCACAAAAAGTGTAGTTCGGGTGTGACAGTGTTGTCAACGAGAGAGAGATCATCAGCCCCATTTGGATCCGAAGCTAAAGATGGAGCATACGAGGAATCGATTCTTCAAGGAGAGTCAATTCTGACTTATTTCAAAGAATAAGGAGAAGTTGAAAGATCTGATGAAAAGGCTGGATCCGTTTCAAAAGATAGATCAGATGAACCATTGAGTGGTGGTGTTGTGTCAATTCGTTTTTCTGCGCTAACTAGAAGTGTGGGTCTAGTGCTTGTTAAGTAAACTCGAGAATCAACAGGGGCCGCGTGCTTGTTAATTCCGTTTCTGTTCCAAAATCCAGTGACGAAAGAGTTGAAAGATGCAGTAGAAAGATAAGAAGCTTGATCGAAAGCTGTACTGCTTGGCGGGATGAAACTAGCTAAAACGAAATGAGACTACTGGATCTACTGCAACTAAATTGGTCTTGTTCCGCTGCTCTGGCTATAGGTATGATAGAAAGTTCCCCTGCTCTCGCTATAGGTATGATAGAAGGAAGTCACGAACTGCTCGCCGCTCTAGGTATGAGAGAAAGAAGTCACTCACCCACCTAACCCTGTATAAGTAGGTAACCACCCGTACCCTCGTGCTCTTAGATGAAAGTCAGAAGAAAACTCTCCACATACGGAATGGAACTCCAAGTAAGGACATAAGCTGGTACTAGATGGTGCATTACCCTATCTAAAGCAGGTACGTCATCTAGTGCATTAGGTAGTATACCAATAATATTAATAATAATAGCAAATAAGGTGCTAACAAATAATCCAGTAGTCTACTAGGCGCAAAGGAAAGAAGGAATCATTTATCTACATAGTATGATGAATCTGAAGCCATAGAAGCAATAGTAATCGGAGTCGGAGATAGAATTAGGAGTTTTCTCCGGAATAGGAGATAGGGAAGATGCGGGGGGTGAAGAATAGGTTGGGGTAAAGTCGTCATCAGTAAGATGATATGCTGGATCAGTATCAAAAGCTAGATAAGATTGCCTTTGCCCTGTAGTCTAGATCAGATTGCCTTCGCCTAGTATACGAGTTCGGGTCTCTTCAAGTGGAGTTGGGGACAGAAGAAATTCCAGGAGTCTCGATTGAAATGGAAGAAGAATTTGTTGAAAGTGTTGTTTAAGTGAGCAACAGTAAGAGTTCATATGTGAGCAACTGTAGGAGTTCATACGAAACTACACTTTATGAATCGATCTCAACGGTCGCCAACTAACATGGATTTGAGTCGAACTCTCCTTTCTGACCCGCTTGCTGCCCCGGCCAGTATTATCTGATTTTCCTTTTCCGACCTAAACTCTCACTGCTGCTTATTTTTGGACCACTGATTCTCTTGTCGATGAAACTAGAACAGAACCTTTACACCATGCTCCTGACTTAGCGCTTACAGTCCAACACCAAGATAACACACTGACTTATATCTCATATATAATTACCGGCTTCAATCTATCTAACACCAAGATAACACACTGACTTATATCTCATATATAATTACCGGCTTCAATCTATCTGAAGAATCTGACTTTACTGGCTTCCCCTTCCTTCTTATGAATCTTACCGGCTTGGCTTTTTAATTGAACTAGTATCGCGCTAGTAAGCTCTTTTACTCGGTTGTTTTCCCAAGTTTGTTGAGTTCTGCTGAGTTGTGCGTTAGCTGACTTCTTGGGGTTGGGGTGCTTCGGGGCCAGGCAATAAGTGAGGTTCGGCTGCCAATAAAGATTATTTGATTAAAGGCAAGTACACAAGCCTATAAACAAGCTTGATTAAAGCAAGTACACAAGCCTATAAACAAGCTTAGAGCAATAAATCAGAAAGTCTTTGAGAGTAATTGCAATGAGCAAGTGCGCAAGTTAGCGAGTTCGAAGCAAAGCTAAGAGATACGGCAAAAGGCATTATCTGAGCCTAACTTTACCTCACTCAATGGAGGATTTGCCATTAGCAGAGTTATACACATAGGCAGAAGGTTACATACCCTAGCAGAGTTACACATAGGCATAGGTGAAACAACCAGAAAGAGATTGTCTTGACTTGGAAAGAAGCCTTATAAAGCGCCCCCTGTTAGGGAACTTATTAAGATACAAACACACCTCTGGTCGTGAACACCTCTCCTCAATCATCTTATGGCTAATGTTAGCGCGGAAGTCTTACGAAGTTGGGACATTATCAACAAAGTGTCCAGGAAATCAGGCCAAAAAGGCAAAGCAAGTAGGCAAGCAGCGTTAATAAGTTCAAGCGGAAAAAAGGAACACATATAAATAAAGCGTTAGTGAGTTCGCCGACAAAAGCAACAGAAGATGATCTAGATACTAATTACTGCGGATGCTAAACTAAGATCATAGGCGCCCAGCACACCCCGGAAAGTCATTCAAAAACCATTGAGCTATCCTAGGAACAGCGCTAAAGAAGAAAATGGAGCTATCCACAGGAGATCGGTAATTTACGACCCGTGAAAACTTTACTGGACTTGCTCATAAGGCTAACTAACACACTGAGTCGAGCACCGAGTAAAACAACCAAGCGTATACGCCGCAACTACTTCTATATTTACTACTTGCTGAACACAGATGCCTATAATCTTATTTGTTTGTCCAACTCCCTTTCCTGTTAGTGTGCAGATCAATCCTCTTCTGATGGGTATTAACCTCGGAAACTCCCCTTCTTAATTCAGTACTTACTGCTTCGTCGACAACAAAGACAGATAGAACTATCAAGTCAGATTTTCAATAAGTAACACCGGTAACTGGAGCTTCAAAGGAAGTCAGATATTAGATTATTCCCCTAACGGAAACAGCTACGCCTTTACTTTATTCTTCCTCGAACAAGACCAGGGTCAGCCGCCTACTCGAGTTTTTCCTATTTATTTGATGCCTTTATTACCTATATGCTCACTGTTCACAAGTCCGCACCCGGTCAATCAATCCCTTTATTGATCTTTCTTGCTGCAATGGATTGGAGTTACAGCACCGATACCTCTACCCGGAATTTGATGAAACTACTAGAGCACCAACCCGATACTTTATATCTTTAGGTTGATACCTTCCCCTCCTTAGTAGCTAAGGTTCACTTGTCTGCTCATATTCTTTCTCTTATTGCTATTCCAAATCCCGGGGCCAAGTCATTACTACAAAGGCAGATAATTGAAATACAGAATTCAATACAAAAGTCAAAGAATGCACCGTGTAACAAGAGATCAGAATGGGGCTCATTACTAGAGAAGCCTAAGCCATGGTATGGGAGACAAGCCTTACTATGAAACTAATAATCTACAATATGACCCTTCTCTTCAATCCGAAACTCCTGTATTAAAGTATGCGTCCCCTAATTAGAATTAGGATAATAACAGCTCCCAAACTCCCGCTAATGCCCTCAATGCCGAGTTTGTCTATGCCGGGGCCCTATCTCATTCTTTGACTCCTCGATCTCATATCTGTATTTGTATCTCTCGCCTAGCGCTACTGAACTAAAAAACGACCTTTTTGCTCAAACTTATACTATGCTCTCTCATTCTTTGACCTGTCCCCTGCATTCCCATGTTGAGTATGCCTTTGCCGGATATCATTCTGGAGTAGCTCTCCTCACTTATCAAACTAGAACCTGGCTCTACTTCCTATGTGCCTCACGCTACTTTCTTTTATGCTTACCTTACAAGTTTTCAAACAATATCTCTTGGTTCAGTATGCCCCTACGGACAAACATAGTCTTTTACTTACGCGCCTTACTTTCCTTGCTTTTAAACCAAAACTCTTGACTGGCTTTCATGCTTTCACTGTTGTTTCCAAGGCTCGATCCTACTGATGCTAACTAAACCCGGAACTGATTGGGATCGAACTACTACAAACAAGGCAGCAACTCGGGCTTCTAATAATAATAATGTCCCTCCCCACACACAAGAAAGAATTCCAATAGAAAAAGCAAGGCTGAAAATGGAAACTATTGAATTGTGAACCGGGAATGAAAAGACATAGCCAAAGAATTGAGCTAGTGTGGACAGTACGGGACTAACACATCTATGAACATCTATTAATATGCCAAGCAGTGGACTCAGAGCGGTAAGCGTAGGAGCTCAACTCGCCAAGCTGCTACTAACTATCGGATCGAACCGCAGCTAACAAGACCCTAGCTCTGAACTAATTCTTTAGCTCCTTGCTGAAAGCCTGTATCCAAACGTTATTGCATATAATATTCTCTTCTATTTGATTAGGGGAATCCGACGAAAAACCAACTAGTTCTATTTCACTTTTTGTA
Organism: Musa acuminata AAA Group; assembly: GCF_036884655.1. Lineage (NCBI taxonomy): Eukaryota > Viridiplantae > Streptophyta > Magnoliopsida > Zingiberales > Musaceae > Musa > Musa acuminata. Next base: position 695,364 of record NW_027020715.1, read on the forward strand.
TCAACAACCTGCTTTTGGAATTGGTAGACTAGGCAGTTTGCCCGTACCTTGCCCAGTTGCCCGTACCTATACCAACATTGGTACGAACTCTGCTAGCCACCACATTGATATGAACTCTGCTTTATACTTGATACGAACTCTGCTAGCCACATTGATACGCACTCTGCTTTATACTTAACGAGCACCGGCACACTAAACTCAGATATAAGAATAAGCATTGGACATCTTACCGGAGCAAACAGCCTTCAAATACAGCAAAGGTAGAGCTTTTGTTTGCGCCAATCACAATCAGAATGAAACAGGACAGGGCATGAATGAAAGGGAATGATGAAAGAGTGCCCGGACCGCCACAGGCTGTTTTTCACTCCAAATATAGGATGGAACAATAAATAATGAAATGAGGGAAAGCAAGACAAACAACATAGCCATAGGACTCTGAGAACCACTGAAACCAGAGCATAGGCCTCTGATAACCCAACAGTGGTGCACGTAATCACACTCGAACAAAGGAATCAGCATAAAGAAAATCACCAACACCTGAGTGAACTCCCCTACCGCCAGAAACACATCAACTTAAACTAATGCCCTGAAGTCTGACTTATTGCTCTAGCACTCCCTTTGCATTTATCATAGATACTCATTCCAGCCCACACTCCTGTCTTTAATTACCCGAATACAAACTAGGTCCGTGACTCCTAACTCCCCAACTTAGACTCCTTACACTAATTGTGGGCGCTCTTTTGCTCTTCGGCTACAGCCCCTTGGAGTCTTGCTTTACCGCTTTGAATTCTTTCCAGTAGTATGTTTCTTCTTACTTGTCTACTTTCCAGAAATAGTCTATGGTATGGTTTGTGAGAAATATAACTAGGTTCTGGCAATAAGGAGTTGAATGTAGCCGGGTTCTCGTTAAGCTCTGGTTTTTCTGTTGACTCTAGCTATTCATAAAGTTTTAAGTAAACTAACTCCTGCTCCTGTTCGAGTGGAATCCGTTAGTCTACTATTATAGCCTGGGGAAAGCTAGGTTCCGGTCAGGTAAGATGAATAAGATGTAAGTATAAGAATAACACTATTAAGACTACAAAGACTTCCACTAGTCAATATCAGAATTCAATGAAGTAGCATTAGGTACGATCTAGTGAATTCCATCCTATTTACCTAGACTCCGATACATCTACTAGTACTAATACATATACTTAGTCGTTGCTTGCCTACTTTCTTTTGACTCTCTTTGCCTTTGTAGGTAAGCTCACTCCCTTACACGCTTCAAAACCTCGAACACCTTTATTTATACTTTCTACTTTCTCTCGGTGACCTTAAGAACTCTACTTGCGTCTTCAACCAATTAACAGTTTCTTTTCCAGCTGAGTCAAATAGGACTTTATGTAGTTACTTGTCTGCATGCCTGATAGCAATTTGTTTCTTTCTCTCTTTGTCTTTTAATAGAATTGTTATTGTCTGCTTGTCGGCTTGCTCCCGCTGTGGATCCTCCTTATCCTCTCTGGCTCTTTGAATTCCAGTCTACTTGTTCATTGCTGCTCACTTTCTTGATACTTAAGCGCTGAATGGGCAGTTGAGATGAGCATGAATTTCTCCATTCTTGTTATACGAGCAAACAAAGTGGACTTTAAGAACGGAACCGGCAAGACAGAATTGCCTTAGCCGATTAACTGAAACAAGCAACGAACTCTCCTTGAAGTGAAGCTGACCTCTTATTAGCATCTGAACCTGGATACCAGACTCCAACAGCAACCACTCGAACATCACCTTTCTATTGTGGAGCTGACTTTCCCACGGAAAGAGACGATACTTAAGTGCGTTGAAGAGGGTGACTTTTTGATTGCAGTGCAGGAAAAGAAGTTAGTGTATCAGATTGACCCAAAAAGTAAGCTAACGTACTTAGTCTTGTTGCGGCGAGGAAAACTGTCATTTCATCTCACTCGCCATAGTGAAGTTCGAATTGAAGTGAAGCTGACTTACCTCTTAACCGGCCTGTACTCAATTCTGTATCTTGCCTTGACTTTCCAGTTATCATCTCGAAAACACTGGAATAGGAATGGAACTTGCGCCAACAGCTCTATTTTCTCCAGCTTCTTTTCTTCTCGGTAAAGAAAGGCAATCAAGTCAATCTTTTTAGTGTTGAATAAGTTCCTCTGGTCAACCACTACTCGGTAAAACCATATTGTCTGTTCCAACTAAATAAAGAAGCTACCCGGATTTCTTATCCCAAAAACTACAACACTAAGTACAAAGGCGTAAGTGGCGTCAGTGAGTTGGCCATAAGAATGGCAACAATCTTTTCTTGCTCTGCTAAAGTCCTATTTTTCATAAGTTGCGTGTAAGGCAAGAGATAGATAAAATGAATGAGTTGGCACATCTTTTGAGTCCTTTTAACGTAGGAGAAACTCATCTTACGTGGGAATCCACAAGTGAAAGTAGAAAATCCATGTATGAACTTCTTTCTTTATTTCGTTGACCTAACAGATTCAAGTAGAACAGTCAAATCCTTTTAGTGCATAAACTTCATCTCTAATTGCCCGAACTCTCACTCTCACCTTAGCCGATGTAGTAACTTGAAACTCACTTATTGCTGACATATATATTATGACTTATAAATCACAGGTAGAGGGGCAACCTCATAAACTCGAACCGATGATTCATTACTTAAAGAATCGATTGCTGCTTCATAAGTAAGATAGATTGGCGATAAAGAGTAGAATTATTAGTGGAAAGTAAATGCGCCAGAAAGAGTAGAAGAATTAGTGGAAAGTAAATGCGCCAGCAATTATTATAAGGGCCTTAGTCTCATAATCTATTCTAATAGCACTAGGCACGCCGGTAGGCTCTAAAGAGTGCCACTCCTACTTGAGACTTTCATTCCTACTTTCCTAGACCACTTAGCCCGGAAGAAGTACTATCTTATTACCGGAACTTGAAAGAAAGAAGAGCGCCTGCATCCTAACCACTACCCTTTAACATAAAGCAAGCCTTAGCCTTTCACTCCATCCACTCGGCTGAAGTACACACCGAACAAGCAAGCACTTCTGGAACAAGACTTGTTGAACCGCTTGTTGACAACACAGATCACTTTTGAACAGCAGATTCTCTAGGATACAAGGTAAAGAAAAGAAAGAGATTCCAGGACTAAAGTAGTGAGTAACGAAGGAAGCTGTTGATAAAGTTATTGGATTGGAGTCAGCAGGGAAGTTCATTCCTTATACTTATATCATAATGAGGTGCAGATTCTGGTACTATTGACCACGGAGCGGTAAAGTGGAAAGAGAACCAACCGTATAGCAAGCGGGAAGGAAAGGGAGTTTGGAGGAGATCAAATCTTATCTGCGCTAACTTGAAGGAAAGGGAGTTAGAGGAGAGAAAGGATTATCTGCGCTAACTTGAAGGTCAAATATAGCACTAACTGAGTTTGCCGGAGCAAGCAATGGTTAGCTCTTGTATAGAAAGAGGTAAGATGACACAATTATATACCATGTGAATTCTGACTTGAGAGTGGAGTTCAAAGACGTTGTGCTAGCAGGAGTTTACATTCCTAGCAGTAGTTCGAAAGTAAGCTGGCGGTTGAGTTCTTGTTGAGTCAACGATATCATCTGAAGGATCATAATAAGGAGCAGAGGCGTAAGATGGATTTTAGGCAGTTAATCGGTTAAGGCGCTCGTCAGCAGCTGTTCGCCCTGTTCCACTTTTCTCGTATTTATAAGCTTCACATCTACTTGAGAATCAAATGCGGAGCAGAGAGCAAGTCTTATTACTTAATTGTGTATATATTAGGGCTTTCCAACTCCAAATCACCTAAGACACGTTAGCGAGTTACTTCACGTTAGGAGTTTGCAACCGAGTCCAGTAGGTTTGGCTAAATGCATTATTACTGCTTTCTTTTCTGGTCTTAGTATCAAAGGACTTGACTTGGACAGCGACTTGGATCTCTCTACTACTTTGATCCTCAGGAACTCTACCTTAAATAAGCCACTCCTCTATAGTTAGCTGTAGGGCAGTAAAGTCAAAAAACACATCAATGGAATATATGGCAGTCAGGTCAACTCGCTCACACCTCGAATCAAACCTACTTGCTCCAGCGTATTCTCTTATCGATGTCGACTTTCTTTCCTCAAATCTTTCTCAATCTTCTTATTCTTGAGCCTAAGAAAGGAATGGTGCAACTCACTTAATTTAGTCTTCTTGTGCAGAGTGAAACTCAAATCTGCTGTAAGGAGTCGGGAGCAAGCCCAGTAGCAAGCGCAGAAGAATCCGCCGTGAAAAAGGAAGCAGCTAGACGTTATGAAAGTGGAATTGGAGTAGAAAGGTAAGAAACTGAATGATGAGCTAGCATGGGGTATTATCGAATGGGTAGCTAACACAGTGCTAAAGGGAAGGGATGGTGGGTCTTTTCTTTACTCAGAGAAGTTCTCTACCAGATGCTCGATACGATAGATTCCATTCATATTCCTTATTAGTGGAGAGATATTCTATTCCAGTTTTCACGGGTGTTGAATAAGTTGGATCGGGTGATGAAGCCGGATCTGGCGAATAAACTGTTGAAAGATTAGAAACAAGATCTGGATCTGCAACAGGAGAATCCGCGGGATCGGGATAATCAGCTGTTAAGTATAAAGGTTCAGGTGCTGCAGCAAGCGGTTCTGGAGTGGAAATGGTTGATTCCACATAAGATGAGTTTACCCTGGCTTCCTTTCCTTTAGTTAAGGGTACATTTATTGATGAGTGATGAGTTGGAACAGACAATAAGGCTTTCCCGAGCTCCACTATATGTTGCTGAACTAATTAAGACAGACACACCGGAGGAACTTATTAACTAACACACTAAACGGATTGTACCGAAACAAGCTACTACGCTGGTAGTGAATTCTTTCCTATAACATAGATACTCCAAATATCTGATATCTTGACTAACGGAATGAGGCTCATCTAACTCAGGCAATAGGGTCTTACTACTAAGAAGAATAAGGGATAGGTCTTGGTCTTACTACTAAGAAGAATAAGGGATCTAGAAGAGAGGTTCTCGATTTGTATACGAGTTCGGGCCCTTATTGGTTGTTTGTTTGACTTCCGTTGCAAGAGAAGTAAGAAGTTGAGTAGACTGTTTAGTGTATACAGTAGCAAGTCTCACAAGTCGGAGGTGGATCGAAAGAACAAGCTTAAGCGCTAAGAGAAAATAGGTGAAAGTTAAGGGAGTTTACAGCTACGTTAAGGGTATACGAGTGAGGGTGCTAGTCTGGAAGTTGAAGTAGGTGATTGTGTCGGCGACGCGAGAAGAGGAATCCGCTGTTAGTAAGATAAGTCCTGTCAGCACTAGTTTCATCCTTATTTATATCATATAATACCAGAGTTTCATAAGCTCTTTGCCGATTATCGACAAGACGGGAAGAGATTGGTCGTCGAGGAATGACAATTCTCTTTCTTTTTAGACGAGCCAGGATGCCACAATTAAGTAAATGAAACAAGTCTCAAATTGGATCAAGAACAGCCGACTCTTCTCTTATTCTTAAGCGATAGGGCTTGTATTCTATTGAAGGATAGTTGGCTCGACTTGCTCATCTCTACTACGACAAGAAAAACACTGACTTTGAATAATAAGAAGGTAAGCACAAAAGCGAAATTGAGACCAGATCCAACTAGCCTGCTCAGCGAGAGTAGGTTCTCCTCTCTATCCTCTGCTTGTAAGAAATCCTGTCAGTAATGTCACTAAAAGAAATCCAATCGGTAAGAGCCCACTTAAGTAGAGACAGCCCACTCCCGTGATTGATACAAATTCTCGAAACCAGGGGTTAGCATCTTCCCTACCCTAACCTATCTAAAGATCTACCCTTTGACTCTCCCAACACTTATTCATTATAGCGAACATCTTCCAACCATTATCCCAGCTCAATTACATCGACCCTAGACTAGACTCAATACTCTCTATAATAATCCAAAAGAATAGAATGGCAATACAAATAAATGCAATCCATTCGCGCCTAACAGCTTGAAATTGAAAGTCAGCAGATAGGGAAAGGCATAAGGAAGAGCGTCCTAGCTCCAATAAGGCTTCGTTCCTTAAGCGCTCTGATCTACGACCACCGTTGCGCTAACAAAAGCCGTGTGTGTTGGTGACCGGCCGAAACTCGCACTACCACTAATAACATAAGGCACCTTTGGGCGATGTTTTGATCCTAAACTTGTACTCTTCAGACTCACTCTTTCCGTCTTCACGCAATGAAAGCTAGTATACTCACAACTATATATCAATTTCTAGAAATCGTATACTATTCCCCAACAGCTAAAGCTTTTGACTTCTCTAATAATGTATATTGACTTCTCTAATAATGTATATGTATGCTTTCTTTCTTTTGACTTCTCTAATAATGTATATGTATGCTTTCTTTCTTTGGCAATCTCCATTCTTATGCGGAAGATTCTCCTTGTGTATACATGGTAAGAAGTCCCTATTCTTTGGCGAGGGAAAGGATTCTGGGGGAACTCATTCTATCGGGTCGTGGGGCATATTCCAATTCCAATTGCTAATTGAGCGTTGCAAGGGTCCGGCCTATAAAGACGTGCAACGAAGCTGTAAGGGACAGTGGGGAGAGTAGGCTAGGCGCAAACATAGCCCATAAGGGACAGTGGGGAGAGTGGGCTAGGCGCAAACATAGCCCATAGTATACGGGCCTATTTACATCAAAGGAGAGCCCGAGGATTAGCAGGCCTCTTCGTTGCGCAGGGAGTACAGCTTAATAAGATTCTCAAAGAAGGTCTTTCTTTCCCCTTTCTTTGGCCTACCTCGGCCGGTCCCGCACGAATGCGTCACACATTGTTTCGCGTCTCAGTCTGCCTTCGTATCATATGTTCGTATAATATGTATAAGGAATATCAAGCCATTTTCTCATAGCGCGGGGCGGTAGGTCAGTTGTCACTATATTTGCAATTCCAGATATGGACAGCACTCACGTCGGGTGAACTATGAACTCCCATCCGGGAAGTCCGTTCAGACACCGGGTAATCTAAAGGGCCAAGCTACCACTGGAAAAGCCTAAAATAATGCAACAAAAAGCGGGTTTGATCTCTTCCTAGCGAATCACATTAAACACAGATACTCATTTTCAATAATGCATTTCTTCCTATGATCTTTATGGTTCTGTTGCTCAAACACCCGACCTCTTATAAGTGCCCGACCCGAACTAACTCATGTATCTGCTCTAACTGCTTCCCGACCCGAACTCTTACCTAAGTAAACTATACCTCTGGCTCATCTCTTATATCAGACTTATGGCTCATCTAACTCTCTTATCTGGCCTACCTCTCCTCTTAAGGCTTACCGCTCTAGGGTTTGTTTCTCGGTTTTGCTGGGTTCTGCAATGCCTAGTATGGTGCACCGCAACACAACCCAGTATGACACAACATATCTTATAGTATCGGATAGATCACCTTCCTTCGCCCTTAGTCTAAGCGAGTACAGGCAAACGCGTTGCCCAGAATTCTGTAATTTGAATAAAGAAAGGAGGGTAGTTCACTCAGCCAAGGAGTGGAAAGATGAAGCTCACTAATAGGACTAACAATCGAAAGTAAGATTGACGAGGTGCCCAATAAGACCGAACCTTATAACTAGGAAATCCACGGAGACCAAGAATAGAAAGAATAGAGCCGGTCCCCAGGGAGAAATACTGGAACTTGAAACTAAGAGCTAGGGCTTGAACAACTAGACTAACCATAAGATCGAACACTGCCTAGCCAGAATAGAATAAGGGTACACAAGACCTTAACAGGGGAATTGAGCTCAATGCGTAGATCCTATGTTTCGTGCTGGCCTGCATTCTTCTTTTAAGGAGTCATTCTGACATTAATATTAATGAATTGTGATTTCTACTACCGGTACCGAGAACCGATTATCATTACTAGAAAAAGTACCCTGTCTTTTCTTCTTTAAAAGTTAACAACCTGTTAAAGTCTGTACTACACGGGTTGTTCTTTGACTACCTACTTCCATTCTGAAACTAAGGTACCGATTCTTACACAAGAGTATCAGTACCCGGTCTTAAAGCCTTAATTACACCTTTGCCCTTCCTTATTGCTAAGTACCCTACTTCAGATCTTTATGATTCCCCCTTGCCCACCTCTCAACTTGAAGTCTACACTTGCTATCAAAAAAGAAGGGGCCAAGTAGACAAGCAACAGTAGGAGTGATTGTTTAAGTGCTCTAGTTGAAGTGAAAGTAGAAGCCAGATCATGAGATGGATTAGAAGCGGTGCTCAAATCAGCCCCCCGCCAATTAGAACCAAGTCCTGTTTTTGGGGTCTGTACTTCATTCAATTCTTCACTAGGTGCTCGATAGAGATTACATTCTTAACTTACGAGGTCGGGCGCTAAGCAAGAGATAGAAATAGGAAATTCCATGTTGCAAGCGGGCCATCTGCTGCTTTAGATCCCTTCTCTACGTAACCTAACGCTGAAAACAGTACTTTCATATCTTTCTTCTTTATAGTGCATAGTCAAACTTATCTGAAGTAAAGAATCTGACCAGTATCTATACGATCCATCAACTGTGACTTAATTGATCCCTGCGCTCCGTTCCTAGGAATCTTCTTGAGTTTTGTTTCCTCTGCATTCCTGTTTGAGGTAAAGGTGAGAGGTGCGCCTTAGGTATTCCCGGTGTGCTAGCCCTAGCCTAGGTATTCCCAGTGTGCTAGCGCTAGGTATTCTCTGTGTGCTAGTGGGTCTCCCTGTCTGAGGTAAGTCTATCTTTTCCGTAGTGAAGTTCCCGAGTCGTAGGTTAGCACATACTGTCTGAGGTCAAAAGGGTCAGGGTACCGTTTCCCGAGTCAAGTGTTTCTCTTCCTCTTGCAGCTTTCTCTCTTTCTTCTGTTGTTCCGGATACTATCTATTCTCTTAGTTCTTCTCCCGTATGTATCAAATCTCTACTCCTTTCTTCGCACTACTGGATTATTGAGTTCCCGAAAACATGAAATAAAGTATGCTTTGGCGCTAGGAAAGAATCCGGAATGTAATTGTTGTGAATTGATCTATAATTACCTGTTTCTGTACAATATACTACTCCCTTTGCTTTTGCCTAACAATACTTGAAGACTCATACCTTTCCTTTACTGAAACTAGAGACAACACTCGAACAGAAAGAAGTTAACATCTTCCATAATCTATTTAAACCACTGCAACAAGCAAACAAGCAACGGAGGTGCTAAGAGCCTTGTATTAATTGAGTTTCGGGGGGTGGTGTGCGAGTTCCACTTGTTCAGTTGTGCTTACGATAGTTTTTGGAGTTAGAGTTAGGTTACCGCTACGTAGGGTTAGAATATGTCTCTACAAAATATGATTTGCTTCCTTTACAGAACCGCCTAAACCTCTTTATCTCATTCCTTTTTCATACGAGCGAGTTGAGTTCGAGCAACCAAGCTTATTCTTATTCTGATTTGAGTCTTAGGGTGTATTAGCTTACTTGAGCAGGTGCTAATGTGAGCTTTGGAGGAGTAATCTGTGAGGTCACTCTCTCACATAATGGGTACACTAATATTCTTTCTTATAGAGAGCCTCGATTGTTCTTTGTTTAGACTATATGGGTTTGTTTTCAAGACCGGAACTATCAACCACTCAGCGATCTCTCCCCGAGGCTATTTCGATTTTCTTCCTACAAATGGAATATTACTATATATTTTATAGAAACTATATATTTTATAGAAACACTAACTATCTGCCAGATGCAAATCTATATTTCGATGTTTCTAGTCTATAAATACTCCACTCCATGTCTATAAATCCACTTTCCCTCGACTCTATGTCTAAATCCAATCAAGCGGTAAGAAGTTATTAAGAATCAAAGGATTCATGGTCAAATCCCTACATTCTGAAATTTCTTAGAATTATGACTAAGCGAGGAATCCAAAGGTGTAGTTTGAATTAGTTGGTAGCTTGGAGGATTACAAACATGACTATAGCTTTCCAATTAGCAGTTTTTGCATGAATTGCTCTACTTCATCAGTCTTACTTATTTGTGTACCCGTTGTATTTTCTTCTTCTGATGCCAATACTGAATTTCAAATAATCAAAAGAATATTATGGATTCCGGTACATCATTATGGATTGGATTAGTCTTTCAGGTGGCTACCCTTAATTCTCTCATCTCTGGGGACTTTTTCAGTATACATCCCAAAACTCCATAGCTTCTACACCTGGGCTTAGTTAGCACCGGTCCAAGAATTCTCATTCGGGTCATCCGTAAAATAGGTAAAGCTAGTGGTACGTCCCTTATCTTATGGTTTGCGAATGTTTAGACCCTTTTGCTGAAGCCTTTGCTTTTTGACTGTCTATTCCATACGTTGTTTCTCATCAAAGTAAGAAGCCTTTCGATGCCTTTTGACTCAATTACTGTCCATTCCATACGTTGTTTCTCTAATAGCGATGTTGTTAGAAATTAGCAATAGATTGATTATCCGATTCAAATAGGAGAAAGCCCTCGACTACTAATCAAGGGGGAAGCAAGCCAGATTAATGAATTTCGTTTTTCCTAAGGTTAAGTCAAACAAGATAATGATGCTTTTACGCTCATCTGGTCCTAAGCGCTACTTTTGCTTATGAAGCTAAGCTCTCTTCCTCTCTTTTGAATCCTGGGTTAGGTTGTTTAAGGTGTGTCCCGGCCCTTAGTGTCTGCTAACTGCTAAGAAGCTCAGGTCGGTCTTATTTCCGGACAAAGACGACTATCTCATAAGCGTTGGCCGTTCCCGAAAGCCTAGATCTTGACTCCATTCTGTCAGTGAAGCAAGCATCCAACTGATACAGGTACTCCTTACTATGCCTTTTTTCACCTTTCTACTTTCTCCTTACATTGACTGGGCCCTAGATGGATTTCCTCGGTGGGCCGAACTCCTCTCGACCAAAAAGGGTAAGCAAGAGAGCGCCCAACGCTTTTCCTTCGCGCCAGATGAGCATAAGATTCCAATCGCCCACAAAACGAAATGGGACCGCAATAGTGGGTTGGTTCCTTCTTAAGAAGAATATAAGTAAATAAATAACATTTGAGTTTGTGATCTGAGCCCCACCCGAGGTTTTTCTAGGACGCGTGGCTTTCCATTTCTTTTCCTAAACCAATTGAGCTATCGGTCTGTACAAAGCCAAAGAAAGAGTGTCCCGCTTTTCCCTTGTTTGTGAACCGAGATCCATCTAGTCTAGTCCTAGGTTGTCTGAGGCCTTTCTTTGATCTTGTTGAAATAAATAGGATTGATTTGAGCGAAAAGTAGGTTTGAGTTGTTTGCTTGGCTTCATCGGCCATTTTCTGTACAAAGGATCTGTGGCAGTGCTAGACCAAAGCTTACACCTTGCTAATAATGGTTATCAGTCTTTCGGCAATATGTACACGAGACAGAGAGTTATTCCCGGCTTTCTTCCTTTTCCTGCTATGACTAGAAGAATTATATGTTAATCTCTTATCATATCCAACTTGGCGATTACACGACATGGTGAAGACAGCATGCTGCAGCAAATGATCTCTTGTACTCGCGGATCGAAGAAGAATTGCTTTAGAGGATTCCTTTCCGTTGCTCCCCCAATCCTTCTTTGCTATAGTTGTATTGATTCTCCATTATGATTGTCTCATAGGCTCGTGTCAGGCTGATGCATTTTGAGGAATACGTCCAATCGAAAAGGCTTATAATATCCTTGCTAATCAAGTGCGATGAACACTCTAGATAGAGAACAGGCAAAACTACACCCGCGGTCGCGTCGGAAGGGTGGGTCGGTGGCTGTCTCACTGTCAAGGATTAGTTCAGAGATATAGATGTCATAGTCTTGGCTTGCTTGCTTGCTTTGCAGAACATAAGGAATGGCTTCGACCCAGGGAGGTGGTGGTTTTACCTAGTAATAGAGATGGGCGTGGATTCTATTGGAAGGACTATTTACACATGGACCCCACTATTCATGATACTTGGAAAGAAGGCTCTCGCTTACCCACCTGAACCACTATGGAAAGACGGATCAAGAAAGAATATGGAATACCAAGAATACTTATTTGCATTTTAGTAGGGTATAAAACAAACATGTTATCTGTGCACACTTGGAACCCGATCCTCAAGCATAGTCACCACTAGCTGCGACCGAGGACGAAAGCGAAATGAATTCCAGAAGCCGGATAAAGAGAATCCAAAGTTTCATAAAGATCAGGGAAAGAAGATAGTTAACTACTTAACTAGTATAGGGTTAGGCAGCCATTAAGGATGGTCTTAGTTTGAAGCTCCCTAATGCGCTTACTTATTTGCTTGTTTGCTTTCAGAATCTAAAATAAGTGTCTCTTTGCGCCCTTGACAATACTTCAATTGAATCTAGCTGCGCCCTTGGCAATACTTCATTGAATCTAGCATTACTACAATACTTCATTGAATCTAGCGTTACTAATAAGGGGTCACAAAATACCTCACCTTTTCTTTCTTCATCAAAGAATATAGGTCACATTTCGCCTTTGTGCTGTAACTTACTCTCGGGGTGCTTGAGCTTACTTCAGGGAACAAGCTACGGAAAACAAGCAAGAACAAATAGTTTCGGGTCGGGGTACGTTAGCGAACTCAACTCTACAGGCAATGAACAAACAAGGGCTTCCACTATAGCGCCAGTCGTTGCGCAAGAACAAGTAGTTTCGGAGTACATTAGCGAACTCCACTCTACAAGCAATGAATAAGCTGCAACAGATGAGTCAAGTATGGAGTTTTCAGGGAATGGGTAAGTCAAGTATGGAGTTTTCAGGTGGGAGTCAATCCTCTATTCAAGGGATGAGTCAAGGGAATAACTCGCAAACCTCACTGCTGACAATCAAGTCACCTCAATGCTTACAGCTGGCTCTAAAGAATCTAGCGTTCCACTTGTATAAGTGCTACAGAAAGTAACCTAACAGTGAAACAAACATCACTCCTTACTGCGAAACTAGAAAGTCAAGAAAAGAATCGAGGCAAAAGAGAAACAAGTTGTTGAAACCTTAGTGCTTACTGCTTGTTATTGAAACCTTAGTGCTTACTGCTGGTTGTTGAAACCTAACTCCTTACTGCTGGCTCAACGCACAAGGGCGCGAACTCCCTTAAGCGCAACATGAGACTATGTTCCCTTGCTTCTTTCATGGAATCTAGTGCACCTGGAACAATACTTTCTAAAGCAAGCCTCTTATCCTGCTCCTACTAACTCATTGGCTTTTGCTTTTCCCCAACGATAATAGAATCCAAAAGTGACCTAACAGCTTACATCTAACCTGACTGCCTATTCTTAACTAGCTCAACCAACCCGCCCGAACTCAAATAATCAGAATGATGTTTCTTATCCCTTCTAAACTCACTGACGCTAGAACACCGAAATTAGGAACAGCTGACTCCTCCAAAGCTCATTAATTCACTTAGTCTTGCTTGCGCGGTTACTTATTCTGTTTACTACTCCCAAACTCTCTGATTGCCTTGCCGTTTAGATACCCTATACTTGACTTGAACTTTACTTCTTAAGCATTAACAACAGGTTTCTTAGAAGCTGCTCCATTAGTCGTTGCTTGTTTGCTTGTTTCAGTCACTATCCCCGCCCGATACCTCCTATCTGAATTCACGTGAGCACTTGTTCTTGCATGTTTACTTGTTTGCTTTTGTGGCTTTTTCTGTCATCATGAATATCAGCACCCTTTCTAGCAGGCCCTATACTAATGACTTGGGCAGAGGCACCGTTATCCATACTCAACTTGCGACTTGACTTCGAGCAGAAAAGAAAGAATGGAATTGGGAAAAAGCTCATGTTCGACGTTGCTTGTTCTGTCTCTTCTTACTCTTATTTATTACCTGTATACTACACTCTATTCCCTTATCTTCCTGTTACGTTGCGCGGTGTATTGTCTTAAAGGTAAAGGCTGCAGTCGGCTGTTGTTAGGCTACGCTATTATAGGAATATGCTTGATAGATGAAATTCCAGGTGTGAGTTTAGAGTCACAGAGTTTGTGCGTTAGGAGTTTACAGCACCCAAAGAGACTCTAAGAACAGAAGGGAAGGACAATCCGCCATAAGAGTAGTTGAACAGAGGTGAAACAACGAGAAATCTGCCTTCTGAAGCTTACTTGCGCGGGTGCTACGTGAGCTGAGCTTTTTGGAGGAAAGGTGCGCTTACGGGTAAGGGAGCATTGCATAGATCCTGGTTGGTAAGAAGTTATTACAATTCCAGCTTTCGTCGAGCGGCAGGGAGCTTATAGACAAGCACTCTTACTTGACTTATACTTACTTGTTCAATTCAGTAGTTAAGTATTGCCAGGGCCAGGTAAAGTATCATAAGATTCAAAAGAAGGGGAAGCTGCGTACTTAAGAATAGGGCAGAAGGAGAGGCCAGGCCAATATACGATGACACTGATTTAATTGCAAGTTTGTAGTAGTGACTTTGCGGGACTTGCTCTTAACTATTTCACTTACCCCAACTGGATGGACTTGTTGACGAAACTGGACTTGGAAACCAACCTTTGTTTATTCCGTTACTTGTTCGAAAGTAATAGCTTGCTGCTTCTGTTGTTGCGCGTAAGGAAGGGGCTCCTCAATAATTTATAGATGAGTAAACTCCTATCCTTTGTAATAGATGAGTACACTCCTATCCTTTGCCCGTAAAGTAAATAAGATAATTGCCTGTTCTAGTGTCTATCTTATAAGGAAGTAGGTGTAACCAAGGGGATATAAAGGAAGTAGGTAACCAAGGAGATCTGAAGCCACCCTTACTAACGCTATATATTAGTGGTCGACCAGAGAAGAAGCTTAATAAGGGTTAGAACAAAGATATGTATGGTAATGTGGGTATCCTATTGGCTGAAGCCATCCTATTGAGAATTAAAAGCAGAGGCGCAAGTAAGGTCAGATGCACTTCTTGTCTCGTTTGGGTGCTAGTACGGGTTCAGTCTCCGATAATCTCTTGGGGGTGCTCTGGCTTAAGCTTCTTCCTTCTCAGGTCCTCTGCGCTTTCCTTCCTTTCTGGTTTTCTTGCGCCTACCTGCACTCTTCTGGAGGCGGGCTCTTATTAGATCAGTACCTGTTTGAGGTAAAGGGGTAGGGTCCAGTTGACCGAGTCGGGTGTACTTGATTCAATTCGAAATCTCTTACCCAACCACCTTTTGGATTTGAGTAATGAGTGAGTGGTATTTCTCTTTAGAAAGCTCTCTCTTACTATGCTCCAATTCTCCATAAAGTTACGGGTTTATTAGTTTCCGTAAGTTATTTATCTCTCATAGGAGTATTAGCTGTTTTAAGTGGGCTACTCAGATTCCTCACATATTTGTCCTATAATTTCATTCGTCTGTGGTTGACTTGTTTCGAGTGTATCTGTCTGAGGGAATGTATCTCTTATGAAAGAGGTATCTTCACGAGTGTTACAGTTCCTCATCGTTTCTAGTCAAATACTCCTTAGTTTTGGTAAGTTGTTTCATTAAAGAGTTGGAATCCGCCTCTCGAAGGTCTATAGGCTCCCCCCGAAGATAAATGGTTGGTATTCGTTGTGAAAAGGCATGGCTATTTGAAGTTTTAGGTATTGGGCGTATCATGATTGATTTTTCCTATATATGTCTGATGCTTCTATGAGCTGCTAAAGTACCCTAACCGACAAGCAAGCCACTTGTTTCTTTCGCCAAGTATACATATCACAGGTTGAACTATTACCCCCAAGTATCTATATTACAGGTTGAACTATTACCCTATTTTGGCTATTCCCTTCCACTGCCTTATGCTTGTTTAGAGTGTCCTTTCCTCTGTAAGTTTCCCTCCTTCTTGTTTCCCCCCTTCTATATGTGAGTTCAATGATTTTATTGACTGATGACTTCAACACAAGCGTAAGCACTCTAACTGTGAGATTACACTCGACCAGTCACTATACAGTGTGGGTCCAATAACTATCTGGCATTGAATGAAGTTCATTACTGTTATCGGCGAGCGTTCTAATCATTCGTTTTTGCGTCCTTTTACCGATGTTCAACTCATTTGATGAGAAATTACCCACGACACCTAAGATCAAGAGCGTATCTTGCTTTCGATGCCCTCTCCTTTCGTTTCCGCTTTCGCCATCTCCTGTTGCTGATCTGGCTTCATAATAAATTACTTCAGACACTTATAGGGCGAACCCTACGCTTTTTCTCTTGCTGGTGCTGTTGAACTCGCCCTCTCGTTGAGAATCGCATAAGGAGACTCCACTTTAAGTTCAGACTGTTTTGTTGTTTGACCTGATCCTTGAGCACATCTTCTTAGAAAATGCACTTTTGGATTTATCTCCCCCACTCGCTCCATTTTATCTCATTGCTTCTTGTTATATTGGTGGAACGGAACCTTTCCTGTTTATACTTAACATATTCTTAAGATTCATGTATCGCTGACAGAGCACCTTTAGAAACCTGTATCGCTTACAGAGCACCTTTAGAAACAAACTACAACAAAAGCGACCCCGCTTGTATGCTATGTCAAAAGTAGAATGTTGAAAAAAGAGTAGATAATCCTATAGTTGTGAATTGTCGAAATAGAAACCCTTGACTCCTACATAACTCCTAAAGGATTTCCATAACAACATTTGGGATGTTCCCAAAAAACTAGCACATTAAATTAGATAAAGATAGCTAGAAAGATGAGTTGAATGAAGACATTCCGCACGGAGTTAACGAATATAAGTCCAAAGTGGAATCTGAATGACTTTATCGGTTGTAGCGGAACTCAGAGTGCTCATAACTACCTTAATTCTCTCAGTAATAAAGACGAAATTCTCTCAGTAATAAAGAGACTATGGAAGAAGATCATCTGCTTGAGGAAGAACACATAAGGGTATCCAGCAATCAATCGGTTCCTAAAGTAGAGTGCGAAAGGGGAGTTCAGGATCCGTATCTTCCCGCGGGATAATAAGCTAGATAAGTAGAAGAAGCGGGTGAGTGAAATCCATTATTTGAATGAATTGTAGCTTGTGGACTTCTCTTGTGGACTTATCTTCTGGAACTCAACTTCAATGAAAGAAAACATGCTATTGTTCATGTTCACGCCTCAGCGACTAAGGAATTTGGATCTATACCGCATAGTCGGCAACAGAGCATGAAAACACCTGGACCGAGTGAAGCTGCTTGAAGGGAAAGTAATAAGTAGTGAGTCAGAGTCACTAGTGAGTCAGAGCAAGTAGTGAGTCAGAGCGGGAAAGGGTCATGTCATCTTTATAGGATAGGCCGCTTTAGAACTTACGATAGGGTCGGGTACCTCGATTAAGGGAAGTAGGTGTGTTACATGAGCATAGTTGAGTTTCACCACAGACTGTTCAATGACTAGAAATCGGGTTGACAGTCCCGAGTAGTAGTTTTGTATAGTTATGGGCTTGACGTCCACGAGGAGAGGTGATTGATGGGCTTGCTTTTAGTTAGGGTAGTGGTCGACCAGAAGTTGGTAACCACATCCTTTCACCGATGTTCAACTTGGAGAATTGCCTTATTTCGCTCTAGCTCAAAGTACTTAATACGAGTATATTAAAGCAAGGGAAGCAGTGAAAAAGATCTGAAGAAAGAGAATCAGAAAGATCTGAAGCCGCAAGCGTTGGTGTTGCTCGAAAGTAAGTTCCAGTTATCAAGTTGTCTCCGAGAGAATCATCCGCCCGTGAGTCGAGTTACAGAAGAAGAAGGATCTGATCGTGTTGTCGGTTCTTCAAAGTAGAGAATAATAAGAAATTACAGGATATAAAGCTGGGTCAGAGTAAGATGACAGGGGATTAATCGGCTAAAAGAGTTACTTTTGCTGTTGCGCTAACGGGAGCAATAGGATAGAGAAAAGAACAAGAGTGAAAAGAGCCATTGAAATGGATTAAGTATGAATGAAACCTTAGGGATAGATCTAGCGGATTGTATTATAGATCTAGCGGATTGTATTAGTAGAAGTCCCATGTGTTAAGCAATGATACAATAGATAACCCTTGTGGGGGGAACTCCTGCACAAAGGCTTGGTTTACTCCACAGAAAATCCATAATGGAATGGAATTATTATAATGATCAAAAAAGATGAGAATTGACACTCCACTTCTTCCTATTAGTTTATATCGGTGTAGTAATAAGGAAAGTCAGCCTAACAATCAAGCAAGCAAGGCTCTAAGGGTAACATTCCATAAAATATTTCATAATTCAAAACAGTAGTACCGGGAACAAGTACAGACCTTGCAGCGAGGATAAAGATTTGATCCCCCGCGTTTTAGTTTGAAAGCCAGGTTCGAGATAGAGTGAGCGTAACAAGTAAGATTGACTACCTGCTTCGAGATAGAGTGAGCGCAACAAGTAAGATTGACTACCTGCCCTGGTATTCTATATAAATCACCCATCAGTACAGAATGACAGAGGTAATTATAACACTAGCATGGACCCCACGGGCGTTGCGGGGACAACTAGAGATATTAGATCGGGAGCGGAAGAGCTTGAACTCAGTCTAAAAGTGGGGATCAACGAGTGAGCGGAAAGAAAACCTAAGACGGTAGAAACTAAGCCCCGCCCAATGGCATTGATGAAGTGCCCCGCCCGGTGGCATTGATGAAGTGCTTCTCTTCTCCCCGGGCATCGAATGTACCTCGGGCAATATCGTTAAGTTAATGAATTGGGCCAACGTGCTGCATTGGGACAACGTGGTCTTGCTTGGTCGACGTACTCACCACATAACCGAGGCGGAAACAAAGCAAAAGGCGACACAGAGGTATTTCTTGTCAAGGTCTAGTCGAAACTTAGGACGTAGTGGATCATTAACCCATTCAATGAAGGTCGGTCCCCAAGCCATGCTACGATGGTCCCACCACCAGGTCTTCAGCAGTTTCGTCTTTATAGGTCTGCAAAATACCAGATTACACCCCAGCCAATCAAGTAAGAAGTGTTTTTCTTTAAACTAATCAATGTGCTTACTCCTTACTCCTTACTCACTTAACTCTCACGAATGCCGTTGCTTGGTTATTCCCGCTGCTAGTTTGTGGCATATGATTTCATAAATGAAAAGTGTGATTTGAAAAAGGTATTTGAGAGCACCTAAGGAAGAAGTGTTGCACATGCTAACCTATATAATAAAGTAATAAGTACATGCCACCACCAACCAAACAAAAGTTCTTAATCGACGGTGATCTTGACCAACGCGAGAGGATGGACGTAGTGAAGGGTCGATGCAATTGCTTAAAGGATGAGATAGCAGTAATAGAGCTTGCTTAGCGCTTGTACTAAGGCATCGCTCCGTGGGGTCACTTTCTTCCCTACAAAGAAGTATATCTAGTTCCTTATTCTTCAATGAATATGAATACCACTATAAAGAGAAAGAGAATCTCTAATGCCTTTCTTCATTCAACAGAATATTGGAGCTTTTCCTTGAGAAATATGAAATAGTACCGGACCTGGGAATTCATAGCTATGATTTTCATTAGGGGATCCTTTGTTAGCCCCTCCATCCTCTCTATCTCTCCGAGGATCCTCTTACTCCTCAGAGCGAACCGAACTCCTGTGCACATAATCATTTCTTTTAACAAGCATAATGGCAATATAATAATGCTAAAGTAGTAAGTGGAGTGATGCGTGATAACTCCCATTTTCGCAACAAGGTACTTTTTTCTCTTGTGCTATACTAATTCTACTTTGTCTTTGAATGCCTTCCGCTCTCTTTGGTTAGAAGCCTTTCTCACTCATAAGGAAGTTTGCTCTGCGAACTAGAGAAATGATAGCTCCTTGCGTGTGTAGGGGATCGGGGATAGTTTACTCACTCCACTTAAAGGGGCTTCGCTCCCCCAATGAAAAACTCATGAACCCGTGTGGCGTGGATACATCATACCTGTCCAGCTATTATCTAGTAATAAGGACATAATTGATAGCCGTAGGGCAAGAAAATACGTTAATTAACTACCCAGAGGTGTGTGTTCATTAGTTCAGGACAGAGGCAGCTAGGCTATTGCAAGCATCTTTTCAAACAGGAAAAGGTCCATTCCCGGATCTAACCATTTTCTCGTGAAAGCACTCGAGTCTACTTTACTTGTATTCCTTTCGTCCTCTCCTTTTTCTATGGTTACCCGTTGATAAGCTGTGAACAAAGAAAGAGTCTGTCTCATAAAAGTGCTTATCCTTATGCAGTCGAAAGCTAGATGAGCAGCAAAGCAGACATCCTTAAGTAGGGGAGATCGATTGATTAGCATTCCTTATAAAGTTTCGAGATGAATGAAAGCATTGCCGAGGGCGTGAGTGAGCTAAACCTTTCTTCTTTCTCACATGTTTGAGTCTCGCCAGGACGGACGGACGACATTAATCAATTAGAGAAGTCCCGCCGAGAAGAGTGAGGAGGAACGCAGGGATCCTATAGAATCCAATTTATAAGTAGTTGATCCCGCCAGCTTTTACCTTTTCTGACATTCCCTTTCCGTTTTGGGGCAGGCTTATCGAAGCGTGAGCCATTTCTCTTCCCCACGCTGAAAGAACGAAAGCCACTTCTGTTGAAGCAATAGGAAATCGACTACTAAGATCATAAGGAATAGAGAACTATCCGCTAGCTCGGTATGGCATCAGTAGCAAAGGCAGAAGGACTCGGAAGTCAAAAAGCATGAAATCCGAAGAATAGCTTAGTATAGATGTAGCCTTGGTAATTTGAATCTAATTTCCTTCTTCGATGGGATCAGATAAGGTTTCATCTTCTTTGGATTCTGTTAGTGCAATGAAGATGGAGGAAGAAGATGTGGAAAAAGCCTGAGCATGAAAAAGGGGCAAACCCTAATTTGTGTACCGATAATGGCCACTTTTGTTGGGATCTTATCCTCGAGGGAGCTGCGTAGCCATTGAATCGATTCTCCTCAGGTCCTAATTGATTTAAGTTAGAGAAATGAAGATGAATAGTTCTACCATAGGGCAGCCGTAAGTTCCACCTTTGGCAAAACAGATAGATAAGTCTAGCTCCGCCAGGGAATGAAAGAAAGAACATAAGAAAGAATAACTGCTGACTATTGAAATCACTCCATGCTTGCTATTGAAATAACTCTCGAGGGCATGGTATAAACATCAAGTTCCTAAGGGTGGTGAATGACAGCGATTTGAATGAAAGGGATCCAAAGTACGATAAGTGCATTGATATTGATGCCCGTGGGTATTAAGTCTGGTGAGCTTTACTTTACTTTGTTCAATAGGAGCTTTTTCAAACTTTGACGTGGTTAGCAATCGCCCGGGATGATACTGACTTGACAGGAAGGTAAGCTATTTACTTGACAGGAAGGTGAGCTATTTACCTAAGTGATGTCGAGTGAGGGACTTCTATGGAGGGCTTATTTATTACAAACTCCAAATCAATCCAAAATAAGAGAAAAAAGAAAGACTACTATCAGCATAAAGCAGAGCCGGAAGGGACTCAAAGAAGCTTAACGGCATTGTTACGGCCCGGAAGCTTAACGGCATTGTTACGGAGTAAGTATAGATAGATTCAAGCAATAGCATAGATTCAAACAATAGCATAGATTCAAACAATAGAGATGGAACCAATAGAGATTCAAGCAATAGATAGATTCAAGCAAGGTGCGAAGCTATTAGTCAGTGTCGGTAGCTGCAAACCAGAAGTCGGATTCGCCAACGGGTCCTTCGACATCACCAAGAAAGAGGGTGTTCTACTCGTATGCTAAGCTTTCCTGGGGTTGAGGAATATATCAACATTTTAGAATATTCATTCACACAGTAAGGTAGCGATGCGTTTAAGGACGAGAGCAGAGGGATTCTCAGGTGTTTTTTTAGACCTGGATAAGCTATGATGGTTCTGATGTAAGCAAGAGAGATCCTACTATCATGTACTCGTCTCAATCGGGTATCAAGATGGAATTCCAGAAGGGTCTTGCTTACAGAGCCAGATAATAATCTATTTCTTTAGCGACTGGAGCCTGCTCAATCTCACTATTCGGATGCGACGTGACTTGGATTCGACTTAGTATAGTAACTCATCAAATAGAATGTGGCAGGCGGCCTGTTGATACGAGGGTTTCAGCGGTGATTAGGCACTGGCGGAAGTCAAAGAATAAGAATAGAACCAGCGAATAAGAATAGAACCAGCAAGTAAGGGGCCAAGCTTAGACTAGATGCAGAAGATGGGGGTCATGTTGTGCGTTAGTCCGAGGAATAAGTACTGGTCACTTGTTTCCGACTACTCTGGTCCTCTACAAAAGAAGAGAGTCAAGGAATAATTGAACTAAGTAAAGGTTGCTAAGGAATTGATTCTGAAGCGGGAAGTCAGAGAGGCTCTTAGCACCTCAATGCCAGTTCCAGTTAAGTCTAGTTCGGGTGCTGGAGATGTTGTAGCCTAAGGTACTGGAGATGTAGCCTAAGAATTGCCAGTTCTTTTGTTGGCTACCAGGCATAAAAGTCTTATTGGCTTGGATTCGAGGCGAAAGTCAGCTACCGGGCTAAAGTCTGCTACCAGTGCACAATGTAAGCGAGCGGATTCATCAACTTCACTCATATTCTATTTTCTTTCTTTATAAATAAATAATAATATCTATATAAGCTATATAAGGAGAAAACCCAGAATTTACTGAATTTAGTAGGGGCCGATCAAGAAGCAATTACAATACAAGGCAGGAAATAGAAATCCTAGGAGCGATAGAGTGGTAAGGAATCAACTTCACTTCTTTATTAACCCCGAGCAGCAGAATAGCCTGTTCGAGTTTCTTTATCAGCAGAAGAATGAGCCTAGCCAGACAATAGGGGTCTTGTTGCCAGAGAGGGTAGAGAATAGAGTTTACCGGTACGGGGTAGTTATAGACTTAGCTACATAGCTTACAATAAAGTCCTAATTATATGACAAATCTTCCGATAAGCCAAGTCGAGTCTATTATATAAGCTTATAAAAGATGGAATGAAAGTTAGCCATATAACTCTTCCCTCCCTTTCCTCTTAACTGCCAACACCAGACTTTCTTTCTCACAGGAACTGGTGATTCCGTTGCTCTGGTTTGATTCTGCTACGTGGGCTCCCCGTTATAGGCATATCAGAATAATCCGCAGTTCGATAAGAAGCTGGGCGAGTGGAATCGTACGTATTAAGAAGAAGATCTCTTTCTTTCTTTAAGTGTATTGAGTGCTTTTTAGTCCTTTGCCAAGCTATTACTATACTAGCAGACAAGTAGTAACTACTCAATATTCTTATTTACTGCAAATACCGCTAATAAACATATAATATAGGGAGTCAGAGGATTTACCTAAACTCTGATAAGAATTAGTAATCAACCTATTGAACTAGTTTACTTACCGCTACTCTGCAGGGGAAACTGAAACTCATGAAGGAGCAGCTAGAAGGAGGAACCCTTGATGATCTCGTTGATGAAACTAGAAACCCATATTTGAGACTTGTGCTTGGTGTTGCTCTAAACAAAACTAGTAACTACTACAAGGGCGAACTCAACAAGTAGTGAAGTTATAGGTGACTCTCCCTATATAGTGAAAGTGAATAGGTAGAAATTCTTTTTCTGGTCGAGTTGCATCCTAAATGTAATCCTATACCTCAATTTCATCCTATAATAAGAGAAGAGAAAGATCTAATTGATATGGGAATGTTTGAAACTGACCAAGTAACCACTAATGACCAAGCGCAACTACTAGTCCTTTCTTCATTGGTTTCTCTTTTGACTTAAGCTGTTATACCGGTTTTGATTTGGACTTTAGCTGTTAGAAAAGTTTGGAGTAACTAACGACTAGGAGTTTGAAAAGTGCGAACACCCACCTTAGCGAGTTGCAACTCGGTTCGGGTAAAGATCTTGATTCTGTTGCTTCCTAACCAGATCTATATCCTTCCTCTTTTACAACTCCAGATCCATCTTTTGTCGACTTGACTTCTCTTGCTTCTGCTGACTGACTTTAGAAAGTAGATTCTCTCGCATACTTAGAGCAGAGCTAGAGCACCTACGCAGAGCTTCTATCAGAGATGATACTCGAACTCCAAAAACGGAACTTGTTTCCTTCCAGCACAGAGGCTGGAATTGCACTTGCACCAACACCGAGATATACAGAACCCATAGCTGCATACTTTCTCTACGAGAACACATAAGTAATAAAAAGAAAAGCACTCGTTTTATTGTGTATTGGGAGTTATGCCTGTTCCTGTTTTCAGGGGGTCCTGTTTTCGGGTCGGGAGCCAAGCCTATTCTTCACCGCGTAACTACTGATTCTCTCGTTGAGAACTTAACTGGGGATAAGGGCGCTACCTATCTCTTTTGTTACTTTATTCAATATTCTATGCTACTTCTTTGGTTACCATATCGTATTATTTCTAAGATTCCACTATAACAGAAACATCAATTATTTGGAGTCTTGCGTTTCTAGTCGTTGCTTGGCCCCCGCAGCTATACAGAGAAGTCACAGCCGTCCCTGTTGTAAGATCCACCTACCGGGAACTCTGGCAAGTAATCCAAAATCCAGAATGGACCAGGCAGTAGATTCCAGGCAAAAAGTCCAAAGATCGCCTTCAAAGGAAAATATGTAGAAGACCCGCCAGATAAGTAATAAAAGACTGACTCATAAGATCAATTGACGATTCTTATGGACGAAAGACTTTGCTTTGTATAGGCGCCACTCATACTTTACAACGGAATAAGTCTCTTCCACCAAAGGTGTGTGTTCGAAAACCAGAAGCCTGTGGCAGACTTTGCTGATAAACCTCTTCACGATTGCAGAGATAACACACTATTTGAAAAGAGAAGTCAGAGCTAAGCAAGAAACTCAAGTCACAGAATTAATATAGCGCCGGGCACTATGGTAGGACGTGGCGTGGAGAATTCCCAGCATGCCGAGACTGGACTTAATAAGAGTTAACAGTCCAGGGCTTTCTCCCTTCTCGACCAGACTCCTAAGATATGAATTCCATTCAGGCGGGTCAATAATGGATAGTAACCCTTCACTAGCAACTTTACTTCTTTGATGCCTCCAGAGCAGAGGAATTTCATATCCAATCTTGCTTGTCGGAAAGAAGGGTTTCAGGGCCGATGGTTTTTCGGTTTGTTAATACCTTCTGAAGTAGGAATCAGAAAGAAGCTAGCTACTGCCTAAGTCAATCAAATGCTGGCAACGAATAATCCATCGAGGAATCGAAACTCCTTGGTTCGGAAGCCACATCGATGTTCAATTTCTTCTTTGATTTGATTGAACTGGTCGGATGCTTCCCTGTAGTAATAATAAATAGAATGCAACTCAAGTGTTGTACTCCATCTTGCACTTTCCCAATTCACTGGAAGAGGACTTCCTAGAATTGCTGAGTCTGTATCCGTGTAGTAGTCTGGAAATGTATTTTGACATATGAAGTAGAGAACCAAATGTATTTGTATATATGAAGTAGAGAACAAGCTGTTATAGCTGCGGACAATGGAACAGCTGATATCATATCTTAGGAGGATGAAACTAAGAGTCGTCAACATGTACTGTATTGCTAACGTCAGATGGAATATATATATTATCTTATCTCTCAGTAAGACAGCATTTAGAAATGTGTCCTTCTTTAGCAATGTAATACATCTTTTATCATCTCCTATTTCAGCATCTTTTATCATCTCCTATTTCTGTAATTAGACTTTCTCTGGATTTCATCCATGCTATCATCATGATACAGGGACCATAATTCCGCAGCAGTAACAGAGCATATTACTAG
Organism: Musa acuminata AAA Group; assembly: GCF_036884655.1. Taxonomy (NCBI): domain Eukaryota; kingdom Viridiplantae; phylum Streptophyta; class Magnoliopsida; order Zingiberales; family Musaceae; genus Musa; species Musa acuminata. Next base: position 720,985 of record NW_027020715.1, read on the forward strand.
GTTTAGGCAACTGAAATGCTGGTTAAGGTTGTTAGGGATGAGTTGCTCCCACACTGGCCCTGCTATAGGACAGTCCCTTAGAATGTGTAGGCAGTTTAGTACTGGGAATCCACAGCTTTTGCACGAGCAATTAGTGGTCAAGTGCCTGGTGAGACGCACTTTCTTTATTTGTTAACAATCTGTCTTGTCTGGCTAGCGCAGTGCTTTAGTTTAGGCGGGATCTTCCACTTCCAGAGACTAACCCACTCTGCCTCTTCATCACAACTGGCTTCTTTTCTTCCTCCAAGAGATCAGCAGCAGCTTTTTCATTGAATTAGCCGGACCCTTTCTCCAGCTCATAGTCTAAGCAGTACTCTGGCGTATACATTTGATCACATCTTCAGGTAACCAATGATAGAACCTTTCCTAGTTCCAACAGCCTCTTCAATCAGTGTAGTCCCGGAGAGTCCATTTCCTCAGCCCAAAGCGCAGGCTAACAACGGTGGGTCCCATATCCATAGATCTTTCTTTCCATAACTAGATTCTTTTCCCATCTTCCATAATCCACTTAGTTCCTTTCTTCAGCAACTCTTGACTCCTGAAGCTCCTCCATGTATATGAAGAGTGAGAAGTGGCCTTCCATTCCTGCATGAATTTCAGTATATACTTCACTTTTAGCACTGCAGCCCATAATGAGTCTGGTTCAGAGAAGAGAGGATTTTCCGTCCCATACGTGCCGTGCCATTGAGGCAGTCGGGCTATACCTTCAATTGCCTACTCCCCTGACTTTTTGGCTTTACACACCTTCTCCCCAGCCACTAAATGTTGACTCTTTTTGTAATCCTTGTTCCCCCATACTAATCCGCTGTTCGTAATTGGCTTCCGGAATACGCGTTGTTTGCATGGTGTATACTTGTATTGCAGAAGTGACAGACTGAACCAGCAATGTTTAAGTAGGAAGTATAGGTCAATTGTTGTTGTAGTAGAAGCTAAAGGTTTTAAACGGACGTTGTGATCAAGCCAGCCAGTTTACTTATATGTAGTTTCGGGGTTTTTTAGAAGTTGTAGATTTGTCTATCCATATACTTATTTGTTTTCCATGTACTCCAAAGGGGATTAGTATAAGTGCGTCCTGTGCTTGAAGGAAGTAGTTCATTTTTATAGAAATCATATAGCTATTTGTTGCAGTTCCCCATCCCGTTGTTAAACTATATTCCTCTTTTTCTTTGACTATGGTACTATACACGTGTTACGCCTCGCCGTAAAAGTTCTTCTAAATAACACAATAAGAATAGGTTGTTGCTGTTTTTCACAATGGTAATGGTCCAATCGCTTAGAGTTATGACCAGAGGACTCGACCCGCCAAGCTTAAGCTTAGTAGTTGTGTAGGCGGAAAAAAGAGAGTGACAATCAAATAGCATACTGACTTCCTGTTCTCGTGGGTGGCGTGCCCTTCCCACTATTAATTCAAATAAAAGGAAGCTGCCTCCAAATTAATGGCTAGCTAAGATAAGAGCACTTAAAGCTATTCAAATGGATCCAGTCCAGAGTAGTGGTGTGTTACTGGGTCGGTACTTCCAGTTTTTTCCCCCGACACTAAAAGCTTGGAAGCCATGGCAACCTTTTCTCCTGATCGTACAGGTTCCTGGAAGCTAGGAGTGACATCCGTTCCATATCTCCCCTCTCCATTCTTTGAGTTCACATTCACATTTCCTACTCTGTCTTGTAGGGCTCTCCGGGCATTTCTATGTTGCAAGAAGCTCTCCGGGCATTTCCATGTTGCAAGAAGCTCTGTTCAATCAATCTTATAGGGAACTGAAGCAAGAAGAACTATCGATAATAGCGCCTTTCTTTTAGGCATAGAAGTAACACTGGAATGATACCTTCCGGGTTATAAGCGATGGAAGTATTTAAGTTCAGTATCTTTCTTTTATGTATTACACACCATAAGGAATATAGTTCTTCATCGGGAAGCCTGCTCCTCGGTCGGTACTTTATATGCGAAGATAAAGACGACTTTCCTATTCGCTTGCCAGCGCGCCTCTACTCATGCGGGACCTCCCCCCGAGAATGGAAGTATTGCACATGCAGTGCGAAAGTCAGAGAAATTGGAAAGTGGAGTTCTCGAAAGGAAGCAGAAAACCCTAGACAAGTGGGTAAGGAAACACATGAAGCCAATCATAGTTTGTTTGTAACTACTAGTTCAATCAGTCAGAAGCTTTTCCATCCTACTAATCCTCATGTTGTTGTATATAAGCCCTTTCTTTAGTTACGTCGTTTACTACAGCTTACTCTCATCTAATATCATCTCAAAGCCAAAACCTATAACGTACAGAGCCCCTAACGCTAACACCAGCCTAACGAACAGACGGTAAAGAATGGGGAAAGCCCCCACTAAACCAAACAGAAGCCTACCTATAAGATAGACTGTGCCGGTGGGGTCGGATAGAAGTGAGCAACCCGAGGAGTGGTAACGGAAGCTTATGTATGATAGATAGTATGTGCTCCAGGCGTCAAGCGTTAAAGCCTTTATATAAGCTTTTTGGATAGGCACAGTGATGGTTAACGTATCGGCCCACAGAGCAGTAGTTCATAGGCGCTGTTCAGGTAGTAGGAAGAGCTCACGTGTGCCAGTGCTACTATACTTGACTAAAGCTGTGCCCACTATACTATACTTTTCAGCAGTCCTACCATACTCGACTTTACGCCGAGTTAAGATCTATACTTAAGCAAACAAGGAACCGAACCTCCCGCTAGCAAACTACAGCATAGCATAGCTAACCTATGAGAAAAGAATGGAATCTCCCCGCACCCTATACAAACATTCATAAGCTTTCATTCCACCTTAGCCTATCAAACTAACAATGAAAGAAAGATAGAAAGAGACTAAGAAATTGCTACCCGGCAAAACAGAGCTTCAAAGAAAGAGTGCTCACTACCAGGAGCATTGTGTTTTGGTGACCTATGAGATGGCCTTTCCCATAAAGCAAAGCGGTGCTGTTCCTTTCAGTCTACAGTTGCTGTAGTTGTAGTTCTATAAGGGTTGCTAGAGTTCACCTACGTTCTATAAGGGTTGTAGAGTTCACCTACGTTCTATAAGGGTTGCTAGAGTTAACCAGTTGCTAGCGGTGATCCAGCCAGTTGTTGGAGGTGGGGAAGGGTTTCAACAATATCCCAAGCAACCTGATTGCGCCATAAAGACTTGATTGATCTATCTATAATGGATTATGATTGATTTATTCTATCTATAGTGGATTATGGGAATGCGTCAGGTCAAGGGCTATCAATAAAGAATATAATGAATTATACCCGAAGACCAATGTGATGGTTAGCTAGGCAGGTTGGTTCTTTCAGTTCTGGTTAGTTGCTGTGAAGGTTAGTTGATGAACAAAAGGTAACAAGAGCTTACTCTCAGGTGAAAGCCCTACTTTATAAATATGTCAAAAGGAGTCTCTTTCTTTAGGTTAGTCATCAGATAGGATATACTTAACAAGCGGATAGTCAGAGTGCGGATCAACTTAACAAGCGGATAGTCAGAGTGCGGATCAACACGTGCGAAATAAAAGCAGTCAGAAACAAACTAATGGTAGCCTAAACTATACTACTACTAAGTGAAACTATCCTTTCTGGTTACTACTTTGCTCCTAAACTGAGTGAGTTTGCCAGTACGGTTACCTCACTCTATCCAGCCTAGTTTCAGAAGTGCTAAAGTATCCAGCTGGCATCCCTTCCCCTACTAATCGCTAAGGCCAGCCCGAACTCACCGTTAGTTAACTTCTGCCCTATCTCCGAACTCACCGTTCATTCACTTCTGCCTTATCTATTAGGTTCATTCACTTCTGCCCTATCTATTAGGTTCATTCACTTCTGCCCTATCTATAGTATTTGCGTACGTACAAACCTAACCTCCCGTCACTGCTTCTGTGAGGGATGTGATTAACTTACAATCCTGGGGGGCAACTCATGTTCTTTCGCGATGGCTGTCCTTACTAGAAAATCAGTATAACCGGCAAAGCAAACCACCACTATGTGGCATCGACAAACTATAGCATCAAATCATTGCTCCCATACTCAACTATGCATCAAATGTAAGCCGTAACCTGGCAAACAACCTACCCTAACTACCCATCCTAAACTCTACTCTTGCAAACAAACCCTTGTAGCTGTCTAAAACTAACCAATTGTTATCCAACCAACTAGAGCATAAAGGAGTGCGCCGAGCTAGCAAACTCAAGCATCAAAGCTTATGTGCGCGTTAGCTGGCAGTTATTCAAAGAAGCATTACTCCCTTTAATGAAGCCCTACAAAACGGACTGAGACTCGCGAAGGAGCTTGTCACTATCACAAGAACAGGCAGGCTTAAGAACTAGCTTCCAGGGGCAAAACCCAATAATCTGGATGGACGGGTTCTTTACTTGAAGACTGGACGGACTATAGATCCCTTTCTCGATAGTATAGTTCAAGTCTCAATCGCTTGTGTATGTTAGTGTACGAAATGAGGTGAAGGCCTAACCTAAGGTCTCCTCAATAGGGAAAAGCCTCCACAGCATACAATACAAATAAGGCACCGATCAACTCTTTCTATACAATAGCTTCTGTATTATCTTACTATCGCACCTTTATGTATTCTCTTCCATGACATACTAGTGGAAGGCAAAAAAGTGTGTTACACATGTCCTAACCATGAAAAACGAATATGCTTTTAGCTCCACCCAATGAATATCGAGCCTTATTGAAGTGAAGGCACCGAGCTCTATATCTTTTCCAAGGCAATCTTCCCAATCCAATCGTTAGGCTACTTTCTCTCTTGCAGACCCAGAAATCTAACATAAATAGCTATATCTCAATCTTCACCTTTCTAGGTTAATGCACTCCTTTATTAGTCTGAGTTTCCATATCCATATCCGCTTCGTTAGAGCTCCCAAGTCAACCACTCCTTCCCTATCTATTGAGCACTACCTACTAAGGGAAAGCTTCTTCCAATCAAGTTCCAGTTTCAAGGTTAGGATCAATCAATCTAGCCAGCCATAAATCATACCCTACAATCAATCCAAGTCTAAAGCAATAAAAAGCCTTTCTTTAAGTGGGTCCAGCCAATCATAGGGAGGGAAAGCACTTGGCAGTTAAAGCATATTCTCTCTTTGTCTCTAGCCTGTAAGCCATTCTCTATCCAGATCCTATCCTGAGGTGCCCTCGATTATCCTATTGGGCAGTCAAACTGGAAGTAAGTGATATTATTTTGTCAGTGTCCTATTTCTATCTCTGATGTATGTTGATCTATCATCTTTATTTACATCTATATGACCCGAAGCACCTTCTAAGCTGACTGAGACAAGGCGTCAACCTCGCGATCGATCAAGGCGAGTCTCACTAAGAAAAGAAAGCTGGAGCGAAATTAAGGGCCTACATCTCGCATCCTGGTAAAAAGCTATGGCGTTAATACATCTAAAGTCAAAAGCTATGGCGTTAATACAGAACATAGCAGCCTACCTTAGTGAGACAATAAGCAAACGACTGTTCAATAGCCGAGTAACTGACTGCGAGATAGCACACAAGCCATAGACTGCCAAAAGAGAACTACAAGAAAGACGTTAATGTATAATAAGACATAAGAGTATTGTGAGCTAGCACAATAAAGAGTTAGAGGAGCGAGATAGCAAGCAAGAGAATGAAAGAGAGTCCCAGCAAGCTACAATGGTCATAGCCAGATCCCCTTTTACCTAATTAAAGACAACCAGAGTTAGAGAGCCCAACCGAGCCGAGATCGTATTGTTATCTTCACCAGATTTCTCGTCGACGCCTGAATATTCTTCTACTGTTCCTTGGGCTTGAAACTGAAACAATCGCTTTTCTTTTATGCTTGTATTGTATGGACCACTTTGCGCTTAAGAAGACTTATTTCTTGCAAGTTGTCTGATTGACTTCTATTATATGGGATAGTTCTCGTCTTGTCCGAATCGAATCTATGCCATCGTCGACGATTAACTGTCAATCTTCATAGTCAATTGAGCCGCTCGAACAATCAAACCTTTTGAAAAAGAACTTCTCGCTCCCGTATTCCATTCCCCCTGGCCAGCTCTTTTACGCTTGGTCTGAAACTGCTTATTTAGTGTTGTTACGCTAGCAGATCCCAAAGAAAGTATTCTAAAGTGTAGCTCGCAGGCCAAAGAAAGTATTCTCTGTAGTGCCTAGAAGCCATAGAAATGAATCAACTAAAGAATCTCCTTTTGGGGCAGGCAAGCAACGTGATCCACTCTCTTATGGATTTACCGCTCCTTAAGCAATATTGGGTTTACTTTATTCGAGCCTTCCCCCGTACCCCTGAGAAGATAGTCCCCCAAAGAGACTTTCTGATTTCCCGTTTACCCTTACCCGATTGAGCAAACTAACCCATATTTGAGAGAGTCGCCCCCGCCAAGTTACTATCAAATTCTATATGATTGGTAATATGTTTCTTCTACTTATATGTTGAGTTATCGAAGAATTGGTCATAAGTAGTTGCTCGGCTGCTAGCTATGTGTTTGTATACGTGACTTGGCCTGAGAAAGGAGTTATAGTTGTTATATTCAATAAAATACCAGCCAGAGTTAGGAGTTCAAATACCCGGGCAAGCAACGAAGCCTTATTCCTTTCCTACTGGTAAGTAACCTTCTGTATTCTTTGTCAGTGATATGAGATTATTACAGGATGCCCCCCCAAGAAGTTCCTATGGTAGGAAGCAATATATGAGAAATGAATATGCTAAGCGTATCCATCTGTCTACTTAACCGCTGATGTCTACAACACTGGTGATTCTATCCAACCCATGATTACACTCGAACAGCCTAACCCTTTGAACATATTACTACAGCCCCTGGTTAGAAGAGCCGACATCGAGGTGCCTTCCCGTCCATGTAAATTCTTGGGCAAGATCCGTTATCCCTAGAGTAACCTTTATCCGTTAAGCGATGGCCCTTCCCCTCGGCACCGTCAGATCACTAAGGCCTACTTTCTTTCGTCCCTGCTCTGCTCTTAGAGTTGCAGTCAAGCGCCCTTCTTACTTAGCACTCGAGGTATAATCCAAAAGTCAATAAACTCTGCTCGCACCTTTACTGTCAAAAGAGACCGGCTTTAAGTAATAAGTTCCTTCCTTCTTTAAGTAAGAAGTTCGAATATGCAAAGTAATAAGTTCGAATATACGCAGTGTTTTTCATATCTTTTACTTCATCATGAGCACAGTACACTAATAATCTTCAACAAGCAGCAACCAAGTGGAACTCGCGTACCGAGAATCATTGGTGAATCATCAGAAGCAAGGTGCTGAAAGCCTGTCTTTTCAACAAGCAAGGTAATTTCAGACTCAGTTGTTATATGCGCATATTCCTTTAGTTCATCGTTGTCTTGTGCTTACGGGGTGCTTCGTTAGGTCAAATTCTATTGATTAAGTAACCCAACTTTCCACTCTCTTCTTTAATCACAACTAGAATATCGGCACTGTGAAGAAGCGTACCCGGAATCTGGCTTGCATAGGAAGAGTGTTGTAGCGTTGCTGTGAGGGCGGGGTGCGTCGGCTGACTTTCTTAGTTCTCTGTTTTCCTTGTTTGTTTCATTTAGTTGCAAAAGAATATGATGTGTGAGCGCAAGAGCAAGAATCGAAGATGGTGCATAACTGATAGAAGTGTGGAATCTAATATCACTCCAATGCTTGAAAGGTGGAGTTCGGTTGACAGGAAAGCCGAGTTCGGCAAGAGGGAAGCGGATTCCTATTGATAAGAAGCATACAGCTCCGAAAGCTCACATGAAATTGGCACTTTCTTTCGGCTTCTTGAAGGTAGAGTTATGTTCCTGGAGATCTTTGTCTACGAGAGAGGCAATCAATCAGTGTTGCGGTAAGCAGAGCAGGTGTTGCGATAAGTGATTCAGTGTCCAAGTCCAAGTCTCTATTCAAGTCGACGAAGACAGAGGGGCATCCCTTTGAAAAACTAGTATAAGAATTTCTATAGCAACTAATAAGGCCAGAATACATAACTTGCTAGCTAGGTACTAAGTATAAGTAATAGACTCTGAATAGGGTCAGTATACTAAGGCAAAGAAACCAATAAATACATTAGAGCCAGTTATTATTAAGTCCAGTATTCAAGGGATAGATCCAGGGGATTAGAATAAGAAATGATATAGCTAGTAAGTATAAGATAGTATATGAATAGACTTCAAATAACTCCTATAAGTCATAATAATAAGCAACTTGTTTCATTCGCCAGTCCCAACAGAAGCTCCACAGTGGAAAGGTTCAGTTCCGGGTTTCTGAAACTTTACTAGACTAGAGGGAATCGGCCAGCCCCATTAGCAGTGAGCTTTAGTCGACCAGAGGAAATAGGCGACTCGGGCATAGGTGAAGGAACGATAGCCACTCCACTATCTCCCCTGGCAAGTGTTCTTCGAAAAACAAGGCAAAGGAGTCAATGACAACAAGTGCTACTCCGATCCAAATTGAAACAAAAGCGTAACAAAAGATTACTAATAGAGTTTCTCCTCCTCTTGAGAGGGAAAGGATAAAGAAAAGATGTGGAGGAAATGCAAGCAAAGGAGTACCCTTTCCTTTACTCTGATGTGTTTGCAATGTTTGATGAACTGATGGCTTACAAAGCAATAGAACTACCTGATATAAAACGTCTGCATGAGGTTGGCCGAGAAGATGACCCTAATTACAGCAAGTACCATCGTTTGATTGGTCATCCAATTGAGAAATGTTTTGTCTTTAAAGGTAATGCGGTTAGCTCGATAAGTGTGCTCCTTGAGGAAGAGAAGGCGACTGCTAATCAGACAATTGTGACTTTCGGACCCGTTGATGGTGTTATCTCGAAAGAACCAATTAGTAAGTGCAGTTTGGAAAGTTGGAGCCTGTCAAGATTGGAGCTGATGGGCGTGTTCTCTCTCTAAATAAATGTCTTCATAAGGCCATGGAAAGCGGCGCTTCTTCAAGTGTTCAACTTTCTGATGGAGGTTGGACCCTGGTGACTCGCAAAAGAAATCGTGCGAAATCCTCAAGGACTAGAGTTGCGCTAACAAGAACCAAATGAGTAAAGAAAAGTATATGTAGAATGAAGAGAAAGGAATTGGAACCTTCCTCTATCTTGACAGTATAGAGGCAAGTGCCCCTCCACAGCAAAGATCGCCATCATCTATTACTTGGAAAGATTTGATACCGAAGGAACTAGTCGAAGATCAGAACATTGTCTCTTGCTACGCCACGCACGATGAGGAAAGGTTAGTAGGAGAATGATGAGCTATGAGAGATACCTACATGGCAGAAATCACGTTCCATGATGATGACTTGGTCTTACGTATACGCTTGGCAAGAATTGCACAAGTAAGTATAAGTCTCGTAGTTGCTTGGTCGGCTCCCGAAAACAGGAATCATTCTTTCTTGCGCATAAGCTTGATTAGGTGAGGAAGAATTTGATGTTTTAGTTTACAGTTCATTGATCCACTTGTAGCGCTATCACTTATGGAGTCTCTTCTCTTTGGGTGCACAAGGAAAGGAACCATCAATATTAGAGGCTTAAATTAACTAGAACTGCCAATAAGTAAGGGGCTTTATAGGTGCCACATAGGATTAGTGGAACATGTCTTAAATGAAAGGAAAAACACTCCCCTAACGGGAAAGTCAGGTCAGAGCAAGAGAGCAACCAACGGGACTAATAACAAGCAGCGGAAGAAGGCAATCAAAGTAAGGGCACACATTAAGTATACCTTTTAGCATCGCGGGCAAATTAGCTAATGAAGAAAAATCAGACATTTGATTAGGGGAACAGAGGTGAAACAACGCATAAAGGCAACTATTGGATGGATCGGGCCTTACTATCTTTGTAGTTCTGTTCTAGTTTCATCGTAAAGCGGGTCTGTTCCAGTTGAAGTTTCATCGTATGTAGAAAGAAGCTATTGTTCGGTGTTAGGGTCAGCTTCCACTCAAGCACCCGATACTGTGCGCAGATTATGCCCCAACCTTTCCTCTCACTGCAGTTGATCCAGATTCTTTACAGGAACTCTTATCCAGTAAATGTTGATTCTATCTCTCCGACCTATACTTTCCATAAATAATTCCATTAGAACTTTCGAGCACCAATAATGAACGTAGAATTTGTATTTACTACTACTCCATAAGGGAAAGCCAATAGTCCAACCCGGAAAGTCACCTAATGCTGCTTGCGCACTAGTACTTGTATAACTCATATAACTCCTAACTCAGGTATTATATATAAGAACTCACTCAGGTACCAGTATTTCATTGACAACTAGGACTACCAGAATTTCATGGATAAGTGGGAATTGTGAGCCGGATTGCTAGTATCAGTTTTCATTCTTATATCTGGGTTTCAAATGCACTATAACAAGGGCTCGCTACCGCCACTTGCACCTCTGATTCTATAAACTACTTCCCATTTGCTCAGATCTTGAAACTACATCTTCTGTAGCATCTGATCTAGCTGATTCTCTTACTACACTTTCTTAACGTCTTGATGGTTCATCTGATCCTGCTCTTTATGAAAGACAATAAGATTCAACAATAACCTGAAAGACTATAAGGCCATTCACTTAACGCAACACCTGCACCGACAACTTGAAACCTCTCTCTCTCCATGACACCGCGCTGAAGAAGGAATTGGGGAACCTCTACCCCTATACAAGAATCATAGTCAAAAGTGTTCTTTATTGTTGCACAACCTTGCTTCTTATTGCTTTAATAAGAGAATATAAGTCTCGACGCTCTTGTTCCTAAGCTTGTTGACCCGCCTTCGAACTTCGATTGATGACTTAGACCACAAGCAAGAGAATCACCTACTTCAAGACTAGCACCCTCAACTAGAACTGCTTCTTATCCTTATTCGGCTTCTGATACAGCTTCCAATCCTTATCCCGCTGAGAAATCAATTCCTTAAGAATGGCATTTGTGCACATCCCATATAATAGCATAATATTACCCCGCCCCTGATACTCTACATTATCTACTACTCTACATTATCTACAAATTGCTACTCTACTTCATAATTTCATATAAGGTGCAATAATCTATAATATAAGTTCGTCATCTTACTTCTTTGATTTGAAGAGATAGCTATCATAACATATTCTTTGATTAACAACACAGCTTATTTCTTCCCTATCCAGTGCTGTAGGAAAAGTGTTTTACCATAATAAGAATGGATAGCTCGCGGACAGGTATTCGCTTCATTTGATCTCCTCCCTCCGCATCTTCTTCTCCAATAAATCATTGGGGGGCTCAACTCCTCTTTCTCTTTCTTTCTTGGGCTTGGAAGTCTTGTATTGGAATTTCTATTGTTTGAAGCCAAAGCACCAATTACAGTTATTGATCTGATCGTTCTGGTCTTCATGATGATATCAGAGCCAAATATAACATAGATGATGTTTTATGATATAAGACAAACTAATATTCACATAGATGATGTTGGGACTTTCGATTGCGCAGAAGCTAGCCCTCTCTCTTTTGACTTGACTCTTGGTCACGAAAGCTCGCTCCTCTTTAAGCTAATTCTCCAATTAGACTATCGCTTCAAAGAGAAAGAGGTCCCCCGGTCGGTCAGATGAATCCAAAGAACGAAATGCTGCTACAATCTTTGAGTGGTTCGGGTGGGGAAAGCTTTCTTCGTGGGAAGCTAAGACGATCTCCATTCCCTCAGCACGAAATGCCGAATCCCTTGATAGGTGGTCTAACCAAGTGCAACATACTTATTTCATGTTCCTCCTTTCTTTAGACTCAGGAAAGTGTCTCAGCCCCAAGAGCTTTCGAAAGTAATGCTTGCTCTCTTAACCGTGATCGAGTCTCAAGACGAAGTTTACTCGCTCGTTATAGGAAGTGAACGGTTTCGGATTGGTACTGAATTACCCCGTGATATAAGATTTCTTAATAGGAAGGAAATAGCTTACGATTATCTAATAAGGATTTCCATTTCTATTTAGCTTTAGAAAGATCCAATAGTGGTGGCAAGAAATGGGGAAGCCATAAAAAGGGTTGGGAAGGAATCTAGTAGGCGGTGGCAAAGACTTGGTATCGAAGAAGGCTGTTGTTCCAAAGCAGACCTTAGGTATTAATTGGCGGGCAAAGAGTGCACTTATTGTATTGGGCGAGGCCCTTACAGCAACGGAGGGCATATGTCCTAGATTCTTTCCATAGCAGGGTGTGCTCAAAGCCTTTCGTGCGGAATAAGAGTCACTCTTGCAATAGTCTAGTATTGGGATAGATTCCGTGCAATAGTCTAGTATTAGGATGGATTCCGTTCCAGTGCTTTTGTTGGTGAGGGAATAAGCGCTTTCTTTTAAGAATGCATTGCTTTCATCTTTTCTTAGTTAAACCCATTAAGGAAAGGTCTACATTCCGCTTTGATACTAGTTATAATGATGGCTCTCTCGTCTACATTCCGCTTTGATACTAGTTATAATAATGACTCTTTCTCTCTCTTAGTAATTCCACTTTCTTTGATACTCGTTCTAATGATGGCTCTCTCAATATTGATTAATGATGTATATAATGCCATTCGATCACAGAAGAAATTGACAGCAGCATAAATGACTACAATTTGTTTTTTTGCAATTGGCTTATTGTGGTTGGTTGTTTGGGAACTTCTGTTGCACCTCTATTTAGTAATGCCTGAATTACAGCATCAAGGTCTTATCCAAATGGAGCAAAGGCGGTGCCCATTCCAGTTTTTCACTACGGCCAGGCAGACTTCCTTCATAGCTTGAGAAGACCACTCGACCGATCTCATCCACTCTTCAAATGAGTGTCAAAGTTGCTAATTCCACTTTCTTATCTCATAAAGGTACTCTATTTCTTATCTTACAGGCAGCAGAGAATAGAATCATTCCCAAATAAGATAGAGTCAAGGGAGAATGCCGCTGCTGATAGATCCCGCCCATACAGATCAAGAGCGGGCTTCTTTAAAAACAAGAGAGGGAAAGTTGACGGAAGCAGCCCTCGTTCTCAAGTTCAAGATAGCATTGACTCAATGAGAAGTCCTTGCCAGTTTTCGCCTGGATAACCCGGTAACCAGTTCAATAGCCAGCCTCCACCCAGAGGGAGAAAGCTCCTCCATCTTGAACCTCTTCTCAACACTACAGCAGTTAAGAAGAATCAATTCTCATCACAAGTGTTTTACACAAAGATCAACAATGGGGGGAATTAGGAAATACTTTCCCGAATATACGTGGCTCACTCAATAGGATCGTCAAATAGGTTTAGGAGGCCACCCGTAGACGTAGATTAATCAGTACCAGGAATCAGGCGAGTAAGTCGTATCGGAACTCAATCCATTAGTAACAGGATGTAGGTTTGTTAGTCTAAGAATAAGAGTGGTTAGGGCCCCTGGGGAGAATTGCACTCGACAAGCAACAAAGGGGTATTCTACTAAAACCAAAAAGAATAAGCATCAAAAAAGCACATAGGCTAGTAGTGGTGAAAGAATGAGTTTAGAGCTAAGGTCTTATTGTTATTAGCTGTATTCTTGTTATTAATATGGAATTTCTATACACCCTTATTCATATTACTTCTATAGAGAGTTACGAGAGACTTTACTTCAGCATTTGATCATTCTATTATGTCTTATTATACGATGAAAGTAGAATAGGATACATATTACGATGAAAGTAGCACAGAAACGGATTACTTTCGCATTGCATCTTCCCTGACAAAGGGAATAAGTAAGTCAAAAGTCTAAGCGCCCAGCCCAATTGATACGACATTACTCACACCGTTTACTTTAGCAGTTGAGCATTTAACATGAAAATATTTCTTAGTGGAGAAAGAGTCCTAATCGTTCAAGTTGAGTAGCAAAAAGTGGAGTATAAAGTATCGACCCCTTAGCCGCTGAGTGGGCAGTTGATTATTCTAATGGGACATAGGAATGCCAGGCAGTAAAGGCAGCCCTATAGTGAGGAATAACGGAATTAGATAAGGGAGAGGTAGGCTTGGATTCAGTAGCGGCAGGCCCACCCTAGTTGTAGAATCAAAGTCAGGGCAGTTAGCCCGATAGTAAGCAGAGCGGTATAAGGATGAGTTCTCAAGTCCGGAAATAAGGCGCGGCTACTGTTGAGTAGGGCTTGTTAGTCGTGGTTAGATCCCCTTTTGAGGGTGTAGTTCCCTTTTTTGAGTCTAGCTCGTTAGGGCCCTGTGCAATTCCCTTTCTTCTGATTCTATTCTGAAATTCACGTTAGTTACTCCGGACTGTGCGATGCTGCGAAAAGACTGTGAGCAGTTACGCCCCAAAGAAGGAATGAGCTGTGTTACTTAGAGACCGAGCGCCCTAACCGCATTTAATAAGGATCCCCTGGGAGAACATTTCTTATTCCCTGGGAGAACATTTCTTATTGTTGTCCCGTCCCCTCGACCAGTTAGTGTCAACGCACATTCGGGAGTACCTCGGGAATTAATAGAGAAAAGAGAAAAACGACTTGCTGTTGTTTAGACTGTTGTTTGATAAAAAAAGCAGAGCCAAGTAACTACTAGACAAGACGGCAAGCGCCAAGCAACTACTAGACAAGTCACTACTAACGTGACGCGTCAGTGAGCTAAAGCGCGGCAGGGCTGCTATAGTTCCCAGTCATAACTAAGTTATTACAATAGATGTTTTCAAGGGCCAAGCAACTACTAGACGCCAAGGGCAAAGCAACGGCGCGCCAAGGAACTACTAACGACCGCCAAGGCACTGCACCAAGGCACGGGCCAAGGAACTACTAATGTTCCGCGGCAGGAGTTATTGACACTACTAATGTGTCGCGTCAGTGAGCTAATAGCGGTAGCGAGTTAAACCGCGGCAGGAGTTATTGGGCTACTAGACGCCAAGCAACGACGTAAGTAGTTGTGCGGCAGTTGTTACTAGTCCTGTGTTCGCTGTCGCGTCAGCGAGCTGAAAAGCGGTAGGAGTTGAGTTAAACGTCAGCGAGCTGAAAAGCGGTAGCGAGTTAAACGGTAGCGAGCGGGAAGGCTAAGGGCCGCTCCACTCTTTTTATTACAAGTCCTGTTTTTGGGAGCTTAACTGTGTTCGGGTGCTGAGAGCCTGTGTCGATGTTTTATCATATGAGAATGGAATCCGATACTGGGTTTGTGTTGTTGGACTAATGGGTGGTAGAGCAGACCTAAGGTAAAGGAAAGTCAGACCAGTGGAGGGTAGCGAAAGTTGGGGTCGAACTCCAGTTTAGTCAAGTAATGACCCCGGCAGACAGCTAGGTTGTAAAGTAATACTGATAGACAGGAGAGGTATACTTCAAACAATGAGTCAAAGAATCGTATAAAGCAATGTCAGTTTGCAAGGCGAGAGAGGTGGGCTTTAACCCCGGAGTAACAGACCGATGACAGGTGAATTATAATAGTTAAGGGTAGGAGGACAGTCTGGATTCGTGGATTGATGCTTATAAGTCGCTCAATGTAATCGACCCTTTGTTTCATCCCCTTAATTAGGAGTTTCATCCCTATTGGTAGACAATAAGGCTTGACTTGATGTTTCGTTAAGGGTATACGAGTGAGTTGGGGCAAGAGGAAGCTATAAGTAAAGAAGTGGGTTCGGGTGCTTCAAGCCTAAGGGAGTAGAGGCATGTAAGCGGGGATCGTGTGAGTGGTAGTCAAAGGCTTGTTGGCGATGATTGAAATCAGTATTAGTAGGGTGGATATTCTTTAACTAACAGGCAGAGATGTCAGGAAGAATACATAGAATCGAAGCAAGGACAGTGAGACCTATAGCGAGTAAGGACAGCTTTTAAGTCAGCAGTGAAATAATAGGTAATACAGAACCCAAGAAAGTAGTGGGCAAGCGGGAATGTAAATAAGTCATTTCCGTTTTATAGCTAGGAGAGGCGGAGTTAGCCTTAGATCAAGTAGTCGCAGACGGAAAGGCGAGGTAACAAAGATGAAACTAAGCAGTGAAGGACTTAAACCTAAGCATCAACATAACAGGTAATGTGTAGCGGCAGTCTGCTTTACCAAGTTCGGGTATTTTATCAGTAATAGGAAGATTCGCTAGACATTATATAAGTCTATGTTCTGTGCTCAACCCTTATTAGTAGTAGTTGGGTTCTAAACCAAATGAGTAAGGATCCGGATCACTAGGTAAAGAATAAGAGTCAGGAAGGGTAGGCTGATCAAAGGTATAGTCAGAATGATAGCTAGGTAGAGCAGATCTCTTCTTAGAAGTAGTAGCTCAAGTCAGTTTGCCCATAGTTGGATTCCCTTGGGTGCTGGTTGTTATGATTCCCCTAAGTATTGGTTGTTATTACCCCCTGGTTCGAGTTATCATATTCGAATGAGTAGTTGGCTTCTTTAACTAGCAAGCAAGGGTGCCGGGCCCAAGATAAAGTAGAGAATCAAAGTCAAAGTATAGTAAGGATCATAGGCAGTATTACAAGAAATCAAGTAAGTAGCTAAAGACTTTTCACAAGCAAAGGCAGACTAACAGGTTCAATAGAGGATCCACAGTCAGCGTTAAGGAACAAAAGACAGGAGCACGAGACCCAACTCGCTACCTGCCGCCATAACCACATCCGAAGTAAGAAACTCGTACTAAGTACATTATTTGGAGTTATTTATTGTAGTTGTCTTTTACACTACCTTTATTCTCTACTTGGAGTTTCAGCCTATGTTTCGTCTTATAACTATTAATTGGGTTCTGTTTCTGTAGTTATGATCCCTATCCTTGCTCTATTGCCTTATGAGCTTGCCCTTACTTGCTGAAAGGAGGTAGGGCTTACTAGGTTGTCTTAGAAGGCTAGCTATTCTTACAGGTGTTTTCGTTCTGATTAGCATTGGTTCAAGTCTCATCAGCAGCAGCTCCAAATTCCATAGTGCAGTGTTTGATCTAGTGGGTAGTCGTGCATTCCATATATTAGTAGTGTTATCTAGTAGTCAGTAGCTACAGTCTCATCAATAGTAGTTGGATTGCCGTCTTTGAGTTAAGGCTATCTGGGTAGTAGTGATTTACTAGTTATGAGTTTGCTTCTTACCGGTATTGGTTAGATCAATAGCTACAGTATAAGAAGTACCAGCTTTAGTTTGAAACTAATAAGCAAGACACTAAGGCGGAGCGGTGTTCTAGGTTGCCTACCCGGTGAGTCAGGCTTTAGGTCAGCGACTGATGTGTTCGGACCAAGACACTAGACAAGTAAGCGGCGCAAGATTACTCATTATTAATTAATATTTGCATTATTATAAGTTAACTGAATCAGAATGAAAAGAAGCACTAACAGAATGAGTGTAGTGTAAGGCCTTAGTTTCAGTTTGATAGCTAGGAGTGGTGGGCTAAGCTAAGAGAGGTGAACTACGGGAATTAGACCATTAGTTAAAGCATGTAAGGCAGGAAAGGCAGACTAGAGCGCAGGCATAAGAATGAGGCTCAGCTGCTAGAAGAATCAAGCTAACAAGTAAGGTTTAGGTGTAAGCGAAGCGTATCAGTTGGAAAGCGAGGAAGGCTGTGAAAGCTCTAGAAGCAATAGTGCTATTCTTGTTAGCAGAGGGACCAGATTCGGATTCCGTAGAGAAGGTATTGAAGTCAGTGTTTGGATTCCCCGTTGCTTGTCTATTCGTTCCTTGGCGGTTCTTTTAACAAGCTAGGAGAAGTGAACACGAGAAGTTCGAGGAAGTGGGTAAGCAAGCGCCCGACTTATAATATCAAACATCAATCTACTAATCCGTCTTCCATCATATCAAACATATACTAATCCGTCTTTCTCTTCTTATCTATAAGCCAGCAAATTACTAATAAGTCTTCTCTTCTTATCTATAAGCCAGCAAATTACTAACAAGTCTTCTCTTCTTATCTATAAGCCAGCAAATTACTAACAAGCTACGCGCGCACCTTCTTGTACTCAATAAGGCAAGGCAGTCGCTCTTCTGGAGTTAAGGTAGTAAGATAATGGATAGGCAGATGGTAGGGTTTGGACCAATTATAAAGCATAATAAGGAAAGCGGACATTCTTATGAATTACTTTCTGTCTTAAGAGAGCTAGTACTTAGGAGTTGCTAGTAGCTCTGACTTACTCTATACTAGTAGCTAGACTAGGAATGTAGCAGTGAACGGACGGAGAAAGGAGTGAGCTTAGCCCGTTGCCTTTTAGGGAACTTTTGTTGCTGTAGTAGCTTAGGCCGGGACTATACTTAGGCTTAGGAAAGGCAGTTGACTTGTTGTAGTTGCGGGCTATACTTAGGCAGTTTACTTGCTTACTAGTTTGTATAGAAAGGCTTAGCAGTAGTTAACTTGCTTGCGGCTAGCTAAGTCTGGTTTGCTCTTGCTAAAGGTAGGACTAGCTCTGGGCGCTAATGGTAGGGCTAGCTCTGGGCGCTAAGGTCAACTTGAGCCGAGCTACGGACTTAGGAATAGGAAAGAAGGCAGCGAGTCGCTTAGCGGAGCTCGTTCTATGGACATGACTTAGGCATCGAGTGAAGAGCAAAGAAGAAGTCAAGCCAATCCACTCTACTCCCAACATTCCTTTTTTAGGAGACTTAATCTTGCTGTAAATATGGACAGAAAGCCTAAGAAGACCAAATCCTTCTTTTGAAACTAACCTATAAGTAGTAGTGATAGCAGCCCCTCAAGGCAGGCAGGACGGCTTGTTCTCAATCGGCGAAGTTAGCATCAATCCGCTTATGCCCGCCCTTTCACCCGACCAAGAAAGACTCATAGGAATCAACTGTCAGAAATCCCTCGTTAATATAGAGAAGAGAAATTCATAAATGAATAGAGAAGAGAAATTCATAAATGAATCCAAAAAGAAAGAAAAAGGAATAGAACTCAGCTACTGATATTCCATTATCTCATTTTAGAACGCGTAGTTCCTTGTATCTTATATATAGGATTTGAGACCTACCTAGAAGTCTGGGTTTAGTAGAAAGAGTTGAAAGGTAAATTGCACTGGTAAAAGCTTAGTTATTTAAGTATTTGAGTATCAATATCTATAGGAAAAGAGTCTGATTTTGAAAGCTGTCCAAAAGGAAGGGAATGATTGCTGATAGAACCGTATGTATACAATTGGTGTGGAGGACCATTTCTGCGAGCCCTCCTTCTTTGGAATTGAATCAATAGTAACAGAAGGGGGCAAGTAACTGATTAAGGAAAGGCATAAGTTTCCATTTGCCAAGGAGAGCAGTTCTAGAAAGAAAGTGATTCGCTGCTTTAACCCTTTCGGAGCTTCAAAAGGAGTCGCAGAGATTTGAATTAGAAAATCAGATCCCACTTAAGATTTGTAGACGGTCCTCTCACTGTAAAGAAAGAAGTAAAGGAGCGGAAGTCGATTCGCCAACTGAGAGCGAAGTAGGACATGAATACGATTTGCCAACGGAGAGGGAGGTAGGACATGAATACGCAGACACTCCATTTAGGAAGATGCCCAGAAGAAGGTTACAAGCATATAATGGATTGAATAGGGTACCTCAGGAAAGGACTCGAATAGATTGTTAGCCAAGAGAATAGGGTACTTTAGGACAGACTATAAAGGCTTGTTAGCCAAGAGAATAGGGTACTTTAGGACTAGAATAGATTGTTAGCAAGAGATTGAATGAATAAGCGAAAATCCCCAACACAGCCTATACTAAGAAAGCGAATAAGCTCTTGTCAGGTCTAGAAGCAATCACTACCGCCGAACACTGGACTTGGTCAACTAATACAGTTAGGGCTCTGTACTCTTTACTACTCTACTACTTGTTTGGTATTCCACTCTTATTAACTATATAGTATTCAACTCTTATTAACTATAGTATCTTCTTCTTTCTTTCTATATAGTATTCAACTCTTATTAACTATAGTATCTTCTTCTTTCTTTAACTAGTGAATAACAAATATACATTGTGTTCGGAACGGTATAACATCAAGATGGATGTACTGGCCATATTAACTACTGGAAAGAGAAGAGGACAGGGCTCCCAATGACAGTATTGGATGAAGCACTGGAAAGAGAATATGCTATGCCACCCACTCTAAGGCCTTAACAATTGAAGGCGAAGGAAGGTGATGATGATGAGTATGCAAAAAAGAAAGAGCGAAGGGAGGAACCAAACTCCCAACTCCTTGGGGCGAATCAAGGCCCTTTCACTATGCTTGTCCCACTAGATAGCTTGGGAAAATCTGTCAATTCAAACCTCTATACAAATGACTACGCCTATTCAAACCTCCATTCCATACAAAGCACTTACGTACGCCTCTAACTAACAATAAGACTAGCTAAAGCTAGACACAGGCTCTTGCTAGAAAGAGTCGCAGGCTGCTAACTTTTCCATGAGATCTACACGTGAATGAAAGGGTCTACGAAACTGCCCCACCATTTCGACACCGCTTTGTTAAGTGGGCAGCCTACACATTGGAAGAGGGGATATGGGGTTAGACGGCTTCTGTTGGTGTTCTCCCTTGGGGGGTTATTTAAGCGACTGCTTGGATTTGTTTCTTTAGTTTCTTTCTTTATGTGTAATCAGAAGCTCAATCGCTTTCCATCAAGGAAGTATGCAAAGTTCGCTCCTTGTCAAAGTGGAACTGACTCCGGGCCCTAAAGAACTAGAAAGAGCTAGCCTACTTGAATGGAAAGATGTTCTCCCGGAGCTCCCTGCCTTGATCGACTGTGTCTGAGCTGAGGGAATAAGGCTTAGCACCTTTTCTCCCGAGTCAAGGGGCTGTACTCAATCAATGGTTCTGGTGGGTCAGCGGTAAATCTGCTTTTATTTGAAGTAAGATGCCGCGATATGTGATTCCGGGGTTAAACGATAATAATTGCCTTTATTTACAGCTTTCCCTTTTCGTGCTTGGATTCACTTTTGATATGGTCCAGACTTATATACGCGTCTACTTCTTGTCCTATCTTCTGAAGCGGTAAGAGAATAAGTGTCAGAGTATTAAGAATCAGAGGGTAAAGCAGAAGCTGTGAAAAAGGAAGCAGCGATAAGGGATGCTGTGTATTTACTTGGATCTATACCATACTATAAAGATAGATATTCCTTTGTTGAAGTCGAGTAATATAGAGAAGTTATTGTTTCACTTACATTAGATAGAAAGAGGTCACCCTGGAGAGTATAGGTCGGTAAGGGGCCAAGCAACTAGACAAGTCACTACTAAATTCATTCCCATTCTGTATATAGGAGAAAGATGACTCGAAACCTAGACGTTACTCGCACACAAAGAGACTTAAAAGACCTCTACAGCTGCCGGCACCCTCACAGAATAAAGAAACTTGGACCACACCTAGCTTCTGCGCACTTCTATCTGCTGGCACAAACTCACTAACGCTTGTTGGGCCCAACACGGAGACCTTTGCTCGAACTGCACGAACCACTTCCTGCTGACTTTCCTAGTGAGATTGCTTACTGTTGACTGCTGACTTTCCCTCTAAATACTTCACTTTTTTGAAGCTGCCATTAGCACAACGTCTTGCTTAGTTGAATGGAAGAAAGTGTCCTTTTTGATGTTTACTTGAAATGGAAGAAAGCCCTTGTCTTGTGCGCCGGGCTGTAAGTGGTAGAACTACGAGATACCTTTTCTACTTGACTTCCGCAGTTTATATGAGCATTCAATCGCAGTTTAGACTCCACCTTAGCAGTAGAGAGATTCGTATGATAAAAGAGATTATTTCTTTCTATAGAATAAAAGAAGAAAAGTAGAAAAACTAGGGTACGCTATAGTAGCTTGGCCGAGCGTGAGAAGAGTCCGCTTCAGATTCTGCTCCTACTCTGGCTAAGATCAGATGCACAAAAGAATGGAAATGGAACTGGCACCTAATAGAGTCAAGAAAGTAAAGGTCGAAAGTGCTCCAAGTGGGTTATCTTAAAGTGTAGTGTCAGTGCTCGCCAAGTAACCACTAACCACGCAGACAAGACGACAAGCGTATACTACAGCCGCTACAAGTCCAGTGTTCGTGAACATTAGATGGAATTAGGTCACTATAGAATCACAGGTATTGCGGTGAACAAGTTAGCGAGTTATTAGCTTCATGACTAAACTCTTTGACTGGTGGTTGGGCCAAGTTCTTCTCTTTCTACAGCATCTACTTTTGTTAGATCCTTATTCCTCACCCGCCTCTTATCTTGCAACTAATCTTCTCGTGAACCTCTAATAATAAGTCAGAATTCCATTTATAACTATGAAACTATAAAGTGAGAATTCGACTCCAAGGTCAGAAGCGGAGGAATTAGCTAGGTATAGAAAGGATAAGATGCCGAATCTGGTTATAAAGCCGGAGAAGGTAAGGAAGCTTTATCAACGGAATCCGGGTTGACAGCCCAGCCCCACTTATAAGTCGTAGTATCGGAGTAGCGGGAAGTCTATACTTCACTTTGCGAGTTTCATCTTAGTTTTGGTTGGCGATAAGAGAGAAGAGGTTGATCGGTATCTTTATAAGAAGCAGAGCGGTAGACCAGACCTGGCAATTCAATCAGTTTGTCTCAGGTAACAGTATAAAGAAGGAAAAAAGCAAGTGGAGTCCGGTAAGATTACTTCTTTATATACATGCGCTCGAAAGAAAGATTCAATGAATTCTTCTGACTATCCAGTTGAGTCCTTTAACTACGTTGCTTGGACGGTTTACTGGAAAGTCTAAGAGTTCTGTTGTTGAAGATGCTATGCTGGATCAGGTCCAGACTCCGTTTCAAGAGCAGTTATCTTCAGCAGCAAGATATGGGGAAGTCTTGTATTTACTCTCTCTGTTCTTTACCTGGTGCAAGAGAAGATATATATTCCAATTCTGCACTTCAAGTATAGGTTGGGATGCGCCTATGATCGTTTTAGTTCCTAGCGTTAGTGGTTCTTGTTTCATCGTATATAGAAGCCCGAAGCCTACTCTCTCTCTTTTCTCAAGCCCACGTAGCGCTTAAGTCTAAAGTGAAGGGCCCTATACTTACTTAATGCAAATTCAGATAACTTACTTAATGCAAATTCAGATAACACAAGGAGATCTCGCCCAGCAGAGTTAGTTCAGTGAATTCTGTTCCTGCTCTATTCCTATTTGTATGAGATGCGCAAGAGAACAATCAAAGGGTGAAGCGGAAGCAACTGCTACAGGTAGATCAGCATCAGCAAGCTAAGGAACAAACAAAGAATCAAAAGGGGTAGATCACAATCCGCAAGCAGGGGAATAAGGGACCTTTCGTTGTGTGTAAGTGAATGAGATTTCATGGAATTGGTTAGGCGCGGTTGACTTCATACTTGAACACTGGCCTAACTCCAATTCTAAGTATAAAGTAGAGTCTCTGGTCTGGTTGTTCAACATCAAGTCTGGGTAGGTAGCCAAGATAACAATACGATCTCGGTGTTGCGGGAAGTTTCGTTTCTGTCTGGGAATCATCAAGTACTGGCTTGCATTGTTGAAGGGCAGGGCATAATTTCGTACAGGCGTTGAAGCGGGAAGTTACGTTCTAAGATCTGAAGCAGTGAGAAAGGAAGCAGCT
This sequence comes from Musa acuminata AAA Group, assembly GCF_036884655.1. Lineage (NCBI taxonomy): Eukaryota > Viridiplantae > Streptophyta > Magnoliopsida > Zingiberales > Musaceae > Musa > Musa acuminata. The sequence continues at coordinate 744,365 of NW_027020715.1, forward strand.
ATTAGAGTGCAGGTTCAGCTCGGGTGCTGGTGTTGCGGGAAGCAAAGGGTAACAGTTAAGATAATAATTCGAGTTAGCGTTGACGCTTTCCCTTGTATTGTAGGGGTCCAAAGAATGTAGTTCCGCTACTCCCATTTCAAGCAGTGGAGTGCCCCTACCTACCCTTTTGTTACTTATTTCTATGTACCTACCCTTTGTTACTTATTTCTCCCTACCTACCCTTTTGTTACTTATTTCTATGTTAGGTTCCATTCCATTCTGAGTCTTATAGCTCATCATCCACGAGTGAAAGAACGAGTAACAGGCTAATAGGCAGTAATCGGATTCTGCTATTAGGAGTCAAAAGTATGAGAAGCACCTTGTATAGTCTATTAGGCACCAGTTATACTCTTTGGATTGTTCACTTCATTCTTTATTGTAGGATTAGCTAAACCGCCCAATTACCCACAAGAGATAGAGTCTTGTTAACAGTGATAGCAGCCTTGCCCGTACTAGTTGAGTTCTCATCAGCAGTAGCTACACTCTTTCCGGTAGTGCCTCAAGTCCTGTTAGCAGTCCATTAAGGTCTTATCAGTACTAGTTCAATTCTATCTTTTGAGTTGAAGCCCCCTGCTTGTAGCTTAGTTCTTCTAGCTTCGTTCTTTGATTTGGACTTTTGAGTGAAAGCAGTCATTCTTGGATTTTCTAAGATATCATTTAGCGGTGCAACCACTGAGTCTCCGGTCGGGTCGTGGAAGGTCCCAGGGATTGAACCAAGGAAATCAGGCTTTAGACACCAACTAGGAACAACTATACCACTTTTATGAAACTGTAACTCACAACTCGGAATCCAAGCACTAATAACAAGAATCAAACCTGTGCCGATAGGACTTACACCCGGAACTAGGCATTGCAGAAGTGAAGAGAGTTCTCTGAATGAAACTAGCACTAAACAGAAGAACACTCGAAATACAGAATATCGTTAAGAAGCAGAGGACAACAACCATCAAGTCAGAATCAAAGTAGTAACTCTGGGCGTAGTAAGCCAGAATTCACTTAACAAGTCAAAGAATCGAACCTTACTTAAAGAAAGCTTCAAGAATTCACCCTTTTGGTCCGCCCCAACTCTAACTCTGAAGCTACTGCCCTCAAGTCTTTAGTTCAGGTCTGGCACTCTTGTATTTCACTCTTTATAGCTCAACTCTAAGCCCGATCTCGCATCTTGCTTATGAGCTTTAGTCTTCTATTTGCTTGTTTGATTCAACTCATGAGTAACATCGGCAGTAAAAGGCTTCAACTCATTAGTAGCAGAATCCACCATGGGAATAAGGCTGAAACTCAAACTACAGAACATTAGTCGTTGCTTGGCCCCCGAAATCGGTCAATTCCGCCCAGTTAGTGCTCCCCTGCTTTCTTTAGTCGTCCAGGTCTGATCACTTCACATCAACTCAGCATAAAGCTAGATTAGAAACTTATGTGAGTGGCAAGTATCGGAAAGAAGAACCCCATGGCATAATAATCAGGCATTAGATAGAGTCGGCTCTCCGCCGGTATCTTTGTTTGGTGTCTGGTCCTTCACACGATGAGTCAGTGTCTCCCAACGCAGCGACAGAAGCGTTACGAGTTGTCTGTCCTCTGAAAAGATATACGATGTCTGCTAACCGAAAAGATATACGATCGATGTCTGCTAACCTTCCTGTTATAGGCATACCTATTGCCTGATCAGGTGCATTTCACGCTTCTACGATTGAGTCAGAAACTTCTTTAACCTGATCGTGTTTCGAATTACGTTACGCCCTTCAAGGCACTCATAACTCTTCGAGGCCGTATTTACTTGTTTCGGAAATAGCTGCATCGCCCGCCCGCTTTCTAATTCTCTGATTTCTGTCCCGGACCAACCGAAAGATCCCCTCATCTGCTTCGAAAAGAAAACAAGGTGCTGAAAGCCTCGCTTCATCTGTGTTCGGCTTCAAAAGACTCAATATTGTTTTAGCTTAGTGGGACTTATCTTATCTAGCTGTTCAAGAGTCTCCGCCTGGGCCTCTGTTTAAAAGTAAGGACCAGTGACATATACAGTGTTTCTTTCCAAAAGAATATCAACTTAGTAGTAGTTGCTTGGAGAGGTATAGATTCCTGCTTGTTGTTCCCCCTTTCGTTCTTACAGTATTACCTTATTATGTCCAAAAAGTCTTTCCTCTTAAGGCAAAGAAAGGGCTTTCCTCAAAATGCCTAGCTTTCTCTCCCTGCTATTCTTAGTCTACTTTCTCTCCCTGCTATTCTTAGTCTATCTTATAGTCTAGCTTGCACTTTCACGGCTTTGCAACAAGAAATACTCCATAGCTGAGTTAATCCTGGGAATGGATTACCTACTCGGGCCGGTCTTATTCAAATAAACAGAGAAGGGCTGCTTCCTACTGCTCTTAGGGATCAAAGAAATGATTATCTTGTTCGTGGCAATCAATGTAGCTAAAAGTGGAACGTATAGACTGCTGTGTAGAATAGGAGCGATAGGCCCTACAGGACGTGGAAATGCAAATAAACTCCATGATTTGGTAGGCCCATAGCAATCAGCAATGTCCCGATCATAGCTACGAAAAGGAAGAAGATTGAATATGTATTAACCACTCGTCCTTAGATAGCTCAATGGAACAAAGAAAGATAGTCACTACTCGTCCTTAGATAGCTCAATGGAACAAAGAAGCACAGATCGTAGGACTTCGCACTTGGTATAGGCAGATCAGGGGCCCGCCTAAGGTGTAAAGAACATAACTATCTCCGGTATAATGATCAACGAAAGCCAAAAAGCACAATGGATTCTTTATATAGGCTTGCTTGGAAGAAAGAAAAGATAGCCCAAAGCAAGCAGATACGAAGCTCTCTATAGGAACGGGCCCTACACGAGAAATCAGTTGAAAACTGACTTAGGCAAAGCACATCCTACACAGAATACCTTCGTCAGGAGGGCAAGAGATAGCTTTACTTCACTGGGAGCAAGCGTAACAGCGTAGGCATAATGTGCAGAACTAGTATGAATGAGGGAGTGCTGCTCTGGTAGTATCAGATCTGCTAGTGGATTTACAGTACCTTGGCGCGAGGAGTCGCACGGGGCGAGGCACGCCTTCGGTTCGGTCCTGAGAGCAGTAGGAATGTCGAAGAATTAGGTTCGTCAGGCTCATCAAAGGGGCGACTGAGTCGAGACCCCCTAATAGTCAGTCAGTCTTAGGAACTTATTAGGATGTATACCAATCTTCTTAGGATGTATACCCTTATTTCGGGGTTTTGCAATGGCAGAGATTAGGAACTTATTTCGAGCCATAGGTAGGAAACGGATTCATTCATATCCTGGCGCGTAGAAGCGGGAACTCCTCTTCTACCCCGGCACACGTTCGGATTATTGACTAGAAAGAAAAGCCTACTGACAAAAAAGAAACGATTTAGCAGCTAACTAAAAAGAATGAGTAAGGCTGTTTACTCCAACTGTGAAAGCTATTTCTTAATTGACAACCAACCCTCTTTCTCTTTCACTTCGTGCTGTGCTCTTAACTAACCATGCATGTGCGGGTACGATATCTAGGTATGATAGGAGAACGGTCAGAAACATAATAATGAGCGGGGGCTGATAGAACAAGGTCACTAACCAGAATCAGGTAACCAGCCCTAGTGCTCCATTCGGAATTTCTATCTTTCGAGTTGGCGAATACAGGACTTGAAAGAAGGGTTTCTGCTACTTCATAGGCCTGCTACTTCATAGGCCTGCTACTTCATAGGCAGGGGTAGGGGAGAAGGATCACTATCACTTTCTATAGGATTGTTTAACAAGCACAGCTTCCAAAGATTCAATTAGGTCCGCTCGTAGGCAGTGCGGGTGCAGGCGCTAACTGAGTTCTCTTTAAATCATGGCAGGGATTCTTTGTCCTGAGTTCGCCTGTCCGGGGAAACATCAGAATTGGCTCGGTATAGAATGGAGCAGCCCCCTTATAGTACTGGTTGGTTAAGAGAACTGGATTGATTTCTTAGTGCTAGTGGATGTACTGGATTTCTGGATTGATTTATTAATATCAATATTTCTGGATTGATTTATTAATATATATTAAGTTCTTGCCTCCAGATCATCTAACTCAGGCTACAATTCATTTCACCCTGCTGGCTCTGCTGGGCTTGTGGAATTCCCGAATTGACTAGCGGCTCTGCCGCTTAACTCAGGCTCCTACCGCTTTTCAGCTCGCTGACGCGACAGCGAACACAGGACTAGTAACAACTGCCGCACAACTACTTACGTCGTTGCTTGGCGTCTAGTAGTTGCTTGGTCGAACAAAGGAATTGTTATAACTGCGTTATAACCCACTACTGCTGCTGCCGCACAACGGCTTACGCCGTTGCCCAAAAGCTCCTGCCGCGGTTTAGCTCACTGACGCGTCACGTTAGTAGTGTCAATAACTCCTGCCGCTATTATAACTCGCTGACGCACAACATTAGTAGTTGTTTGTCTAGTAGTTGCTTGGCCCGTTCCTTGGCCCGTGTCTTGGCGGTCTAACGTAGTTGCTTGGCTATTGGCTGCCGCTCGGGATTAGGACTTGGGAACAACCCATTAAAACATATATTATGAGTTCCTGGTCTTCTATGTTTTTGTAGTAGTTACTTGGCCCTTTCAAAACCGATAGCAGCTTATTGGGCGATCTCTTTTCTTTACACTCTTCCCCTCTTGGTAAGTGAACATTTTCTCTATGATGAGGTTGACCGGTTCGCTTTCCCTTCAGACTATGCTTTCCGGGGCTTTGAATAGCTTTACCAGGAAAGATCAAAGAAGGGCTTTGAGTGGAAAGAATGGCTCCTGTGGAATCAGCCGAGAGTTCCAATGCCGCCCCCTGTAAGATGGGCATATGAATTTTCATGGAATTGGATGGCTTGGCTATCGACTACGCTTGCCGGACAAGAGATAGGTTCACAAATAGCTTTAGCTTGCTTGCATTGGGCCCTGTTCACTATATACAATAGACCAGTTACCTAGGAGACCGATAGCCTTAATCCTTAAAACACTAAATCCTGAAAATGCACATTTCTTTCGATGTCTATTCGGGTAGAAGAGGAGAAGAAAGAAAAGAGGTAGAGATGGCTTTCTAAGAAAATACTTCGAGTTGACTTCATTCATTAGAATGGAAGTATATTCCCGAAGAAGAAATAAGGAATAAGCGGGAACAAATGCCTATGTAGTCGTCTTACTTGGGTGGTATAAACGATTAGGCCCGGCCCACAATGGACCGGGTAAAGAATAGAGGGATGCGGGCTTCTTTAACTTTTTAAAATGGAGAAAGGGTTCAATATGATTATAACAACGTTGATATAGCTGGTGTGCCGGTGGTACTTCTTTTAGTTCTTTGGTGGTATTATCTTTTAGTGATTGCATCTTTCCGTTGGTCAACAACCAACACTCAATAGAAATCCATAAAAACCAAACACAGATCATTACCTGTCTACCCGAACAGCGTTATGACCTTCCTTTGGGTTCAGATGCATTCTCAGTCCCATCAAGAGAAAACAGAAGAAATGCTTATTAGCCTTGTGGATTTCCCGATAGGTAAGAAATGGGTTTGTGGCTACGGTAATTGGGATGCTGTCCACTCACTGAGTCCGTGGAAGTCTTTCGTTTCGGGGTGGGGTAAATAAGCGTGATCCTCCCTTTCCAATCCGTGAAGGTGGTTCACGAAGAACTCCCCTGCTCCGATCTCCTGATAGAAAGCCTTTCTTTTCCGATAGAGAGACCTCGCGAGTCAAGTAATTCCTACTTCGATATGCCTTAGTCTATTCATACTGGCTGGGGTTATGTAAGGTTTCTATCGGGATGACTAAGCTAGTGGAGCGCATACTGAATTTCTTTCATCAGCATCTTTCTTTAAGGGCTGGGATCATAAATAGTCTAAGAGGCTCTAAGGGAGTAGCCAAAAACCTTCAAGGTGAAAAGGAAGTGCCGTAGACAAGGTTCGTTCGTTCCATGCTTCAATTACGAGCTCCTTCTTTATCCATATTACACTACATCTAGAATGTGTGTGATCAAGGACCGGGTCAAGTTTTCATGAAGGTGTTTAGCAGTACTTTCTAGTCTCTCTTTCTCGCAGCGGGTTTGAAATGTCGTCTTTCACTATAGAAAGAAAGAAGCCCCAGCCCAGGTTCCTTGGCACAAAGCAGGCTCTCTCGCACGCACGCACCTCTATGATCCTTTCCTTTCTCCTCGTAGAATTGAAGTTAGGAGTCACAGGGGTAAACCACTTCTCGGACTTGGAATAAGAGTTCTCAGAGTAGAAGTGAGTAGTGGAAGTCTACAACTATAGGGAATAAGACAGGAGTTTCAGTTGGAAAGTCAGCATCTAAGTTTGAAATAAAGAATCAAGAAAGGAATATAGGACAACAACTTGTATAGAAGTAAAAGAATTGAACGCTGTGAACCAAGCCTGACTTACTTAAGACATAAACAACAATTGACCAATAACGATAAGAAACCAACTCCGACACGGGAATTCCATTAAGAAGAATACACCCCATAAAGACTTCAGCTCGACGCTAGGATTTAGCTCATTAATAAAAGAAAGAAACCCACAGCTGTAGAAGAAAGGCTAGCGTAGCGGATCAATCAAAGAGAGAAGAATCCGCGGGAGCATAAGAAGACAAAAGTGGAAATCCGGAATTGCACTCATGAGTGTAGCACCGGCTCGAACAGCGGAACTCGTCTACCAAGACCAAGATTGGAAATGCAGAAGAAACTTCCGTAGTATAAGAATACCTCCCTTAGAGTCTAAATAAAGAATGGAACACTATGTAGGATGCCAAGATGCCCGGGCTAAGACCAAGAGTCAATCACAAATAAGTAACGGAGTGAAACAAATAAGTGTACTATAATAGAACAGAGTAGTCCAAGCCTTACTGTGTATCTCCAGATGCCAAGCCTTACCGCTCCGGCCAGATGCCAAGCCCTACAGCCTCTCGTTTGAGTCTACCTTTACCTATAAACAAATGAGGCTCTTTCCTTGAATGCCTAGCTTCCGTATTATACTGCTTCCCTTTATTCTGATTCTGTTAACTTATAATAGTTCTTCTGTTAACTTAGTTTTCTCATATTCTATTTTCTTCTATTTATTTATTTGTGGGTTATTATAGAAAAGTAGTCTAAAAGGGGTTCTGCTTTATGGGTCAAAAAGGATATTCTTTTCTCTGGAACGAAGGAGCTCTGGTGCGGGTGTGAAGTAAACGAAAATCCCTAGCAGAAGTCAGAAAAAAACGATGAAGTAAGGACTCAATTCATTAGTATGGGAATGACCACCGAGAAACTAGTCTTATGGCTCATCATCTAAGAGTTAAAGCAAAGAGCGGAAGACGGAAAGGGGCATACAGAACTCAACTAAGCAATAGAAGAATAAGATCACTAAATACACTAGCATTAAAGACTGTAGCTTCAGTTGGAAAGTCAGCATCCAGTCTAAATAAAGGAGTCTAAGAATCAAGGAGCTAGTATAAAGAAAGGAGATAAAGAATGGAAGTGGAAAGTCATCATCTAGTCTAGCGCTCTCAATCAAGTAGGAAACTATAAGAAGTGACCCCAAAAAGTGAGAATCGAAACATCAAGTAAGAAATGAACTCGCCAAGGCTTCACCAAAACTAGAAAGCAAGAAAGTCAGGAGCACTACCCTTACCTAAGTCCTGGAATAGCTTCCCGAGCCTACCCAGCTGGCTACTTCTCCTTTTCTTGCTCATCTACTTCTCCGTAGTCAACTAAGGGGGATGTTAGTGAATACTTAATTTCCAGTGGATCCGAAGTCAACAAACCCAGTTATTGCTCTTGACTCTTTACTACTCTACTACTAATATGGATTCTGGTATGGATTCTGGACTAGACTACTCTACTGGTGAAACAGGACTACTACCTAGCCTAGATCTACTCTTTGGACCACTACTAGTTGGGGATTAAACTCACACCATTAACATCAGGGCAGGAACTCTACTTTCTGACTGGACCACTACCCTTACTTTAGCCAACACCCGGACCAGACTGATTTCACTCCTTTTCAGATACCCGACCCCAACTCGTATACTAGGAAAAGCCTTTCACTCCTGGGGAATTCTTATATTAACTACTGAGCAGCTTTCTCATCTCCCTCTGATCTTGCCTCGGATCTTGCCTCTGCCCTTATAATAAATGGTAGACTCACTGCTTCCTGACCCGACCTAAACTTCCCTTACCGACCGAAACAAATACTTCTTTTCACTCACTCCCACTGTTGCTCACCTGTGTTCAAGAATAAGGGATATACTAAGATCATCAACAGTCGAAGGAAAGTCTCTAGTTTTCTACTTTATTTGTTCTTTGATAAATTGATTCATTTTCTCTTCCAAGTCAGTAAACCTGCCCGAGCCGCCAAGTCAGTCCACCACCACAGCAAGCTAGATCTTATTCTTATGTACTTGCTTTCAACCTTTAACCTATAATAAGTGTGAACCCCGAGCTCAACTCTGTAAACAAAGACAGATGAGACTGGACAACTACCCGAGCCCAGTATAAGTAAGTAAACTACCCGCGCCTCAAAGCCGATACTTTATGCATTTCCAACCTAAACTCTCCCTCGAGCAGTAAGTCTCTTTTTGGTCTTCAACAAGAAAACAGGAAAGTCAGAACAAAACTGGTGTTGCGCGGCAGGGCACTCGAATAGGACTACAAATACAGTTATTGCTCCCGTCCCGAGCACATAGAAAGTATACAGATAAAGCCCAATTACTTAAGGTCAAAGGACTTGTATACCAAACCTACCCCTAGTATAGGAAGAAAACGAGTAATTCCACAAGCCAATCACCTACAGATGAAACCCGGGTTTGATAGCAATTCCAGACTTCAGTACTTATAGCTTCAAAGCCAACTAATATCTCTGACCTAGCTGCAAAGCCTTATACTTCCGGGTTGCATTCCGACTTGATAACAGGAACAGGACTCTCATCTACTTCTGAAACAACTTAGTTTTATTCTTGTACCAATGAGTGCAATTCTCACTTTCCTAGCAGCACTAGCGTAAATCCTGGGTTCAGTCTGTCACTACCCTTGGTTCCAGTCTGAGATGCATTGGTTTAAGGCTTACACTCACTGGTTGGAGTCTTTCTGTTCACTAGTCCATTCCGAGTCTTATACTTACTGGTGGAACTCTTTCACTTATGAGTTTGATTCTCACTTTCCTCCTAGCTCACCTCCACCTCTGACCTCTGGCTCATCTAACTCTTATCCGACTGTTACTACTTAGTTGGATCCTTAGTCATCTGGTTCTTGACCAAGTCCTGTCTTCGTAGATGCTTTCGGCGGTAGCGAGCCTTTCCCTACTTGATGGTTTCCATTCTGACTTTCAATTAAGAGCACTACTAGAGGTTGTTAGGTTACCCAATTCCTTTATACAGAGCGCATTCTTCTGGTTCCCCGGCAGCTTATGAAACTAAGGTGAGTTGAATTCCTTATTTATGGTTTCTCATTCTTATACTATATTAATTCTCTTATACTATATTAATTATGAGTCTGACTTCCGTTATACGCATCCCATAGAATATAGGGCTTGCTTGAGCAGCTCATCTAGCAAACAGGGAATCTATCTCTTGTCTTGCACTGCACCTAGGAAACCCGGAAAAGATCGATCGACCAGTCACATATTTATGCCTAGAAGCAGTGGCCTGGCCGGGGTTGATGCAATTATCGGCTTCGGCTTCATATACTGATCCTTATTATGCGCTAAGTAAATGAGCTATTCGAGTCGTTGAACATGGCTTAAAGGACTGGAACTCTGATTCTCTAATTACCCATTTTTTCTATGCAAGACTCTATTTATTCACTTATCTTATACTTATTGCTTCCCTTTTTCTTGTTGCAAGTTATTCCCTTTATATTGTTTCAAAGACGGGTTCTTCAGATAGAATATATGATTTTCTTCCCTTAACTTCAAGCCAGTACTCATGGATTCTTCCCCAAACTCGTATACAACTGTTGCTTGTAGAGGTTCACTCCTATTTGTTGGAAGTAAGGGGTAAGGTATTAAGTACCACCGTAAAAGCCAGTACTATATGATGATCCTGAACTTTATACCGCACGCATGGCTAAGGAGAGGATAGTGCACCACTTAGTGTATCTTAGTAACCTCGCATTACAGCTTCCTTACTCTTTACTCCTTGTGCTCTAGTGTATCTTAGTAACCTCGCATCACAGCTTCCTTTCTAATAGGAGCTTGTTTGTAGTAGGATTCGGCATTATCTTAGTTGTACATAGGCATATGGATGCAATAAGGCTACTCTCGCGGGGTGGATTAGCTTACATTCGCTACTGCTGCAGCTTGTTTGTTTGCGCCCTAGCTTAAAAGTGCTCTATGCCCAACACCGGGAAAGAAGAGTGTTTTGCCGTTGAAGCGCGAGCTTAGATCCATTTTTCTTATGCAACTTAACAACAGAAATGCGCGTCGTACTGAAGTAGAGTCTCCGAGTTAGTGTTAGAGTCTCCTTTAGAATAATAGGATGGAGCTATAAGGGGAAGAACCAGAGTGCTGAGCTAGGTATGCTCAAAGAATCTATAATAAGAGAATCAATAGCCCACTATATGGGTAAGAACCAGAGTTATGAGCTAGGTACGCTAGCCGAGTTAGTGTTAGAGTCTCCTTTATAGTATCCATGTGTTAGAGTTCCCGATGCTTTCGATCCACCCCTTCCCTTGCTTTAATCATTTTATTGAGTGCACCACTACCACAAATATATAATAGTCAACAACTATAAGGAAGAATCAAGAATAAAGTAGGATAACTTCGGATTGAAAACTATCTAATGAACCCACGCACCCTGCAATAACTCTATTAGATTAAGTTAGCACAACGGAACAAGGCGAAATCTCTCTTAAGGAAGAAGCCCAGCCCAGCCCGGAACAAGCTTTAGGCAGTGAGGTGATGTGACCAGTAACTTGTTATTCTATAAGTTGTGCCATGAAAGCAGTCAGCAGAAGAAGTAGCGTTTGTAGAGTCTCGAGTTGGTTACTCAGATACATGTTGGTTACTCAGATACATAAGTTGTGCCATGAAAGCAGTCAGCAGTCTTAGGTTACTATCCTTTAAGCAAGGGTGAAAGAATGAACACGCTAAAAGAAAAAAGGGGCACCTTATAGAGCCGAGCGTAATGGGTCAATAAAAGCAGAAGCCTTAGCGAGATCTACTGAAGTGGAGTATCTTAAAGCAGAAGCCTTAGCGGGGTCTACTGAAGTGGAGTATCTTAAAGCAATGCAACGGAGTCAAGCTCTTTAGTCAAGTAAACAAACCGTATTGCTTCCAACAAGAAACTACTAACGCAGAAGTTCATAACAACACTGCGAACTCAAGTAAAGTAACAAAACACTATTTTCTGTGCTTCAAAACTCCTAATGCACAACAAGGCCTTGAGCCAGATACTGGTATTAGAGCTAGCTTATATAGTATTTGTATCAGGTATTAGAGCTAGCTTATATAGTATTTGTATCAATCAGCCCTGCCCTAGCCTTGCCTGTTTCATTTCACTGACAAAGAAAAGAAGCATTGAACTAACACGAACATTATATGGAATTGGGTCAAAAAGAGATGGGTAGGTTCTCCAAAGAGCATAGGTAGGTTGTTTCTACTCGTATTCAAAATAGAAAATAATAATAAGAATTTTGAAACTTGCAAAGAAGTCATCAACGGCTTGCGGAACTCACATTAGCACTTATAGGTTACTATACTAAAGAAAGAAGCGACTCTCGTCTCAGGTCAACAACAACGGCGCTAACAGAAGCTTGAAAGATGGAATTGACTCTTGACTTGTGCACTTACGGAGTTTGCCCCACCCTACCAGATAGTCAGCCTTAGCTATAGGCCACACCTGCCACGCTCAAGCAAGGACAAGAAGTCTCTCGCGGATACCCATACTTGCTCGAAGTAAAGTATCTCGTCTCGTAAGGTATCAATCAATTCTTAAATTCCGGAACTTTAGGGAAAGAGTACTTAGGCGGGTTAGCATACTTTACAGGCAATAAGCAGGCAATAAGAGTTTACGCGGATGAAACAAGGGATTCAACTCCAAGCGCATAAGCATTAGATCCTTTATCTCTTCTTACTCAAACACCATTTGAAAACCACTCACTTCCTGGAGGAACTCTATTTTGTGACCAATATCTATCATACCGAGCTAATGATTCTGTTTATTATCTTTCTAACTTAACGGAAACTGCTTCTTCCCCGGATCCGTATCCAGATCCAGCATCTGCTTATACCTCTTTCTCCCCTGTGTTACATAGATATATCCATACTAAACTAGAAACGCTAGATTCCGATTATGAAATAAACTGTCGACCCGACCACCTCTACTTATAAGTGCAGAATGTCATTAAGCAACTTATCTCGCGGGTCCACGCATACGCACAAAATGCAATTGAAAACTCCTAATGCATAAGCCAAAGAAGGTATTGTTTTACTGTCTATGAGCTCTAAAACGGTGTTTTGTACTTGATTCTTCTATTGAATAACTAAAAAGCTACCACTCGGGTCTATCAGACTCACTACCTTATCAACTAAGTCTTCCTTTCGCCTCTAAACTCCTTCTTCTTTATAAGATGCAACTAGCACGGAAATGGACTTATAACCAACAAAGACAGATTCACCAAGAACGGAAAGAGACTGAAATGCTATACTAACACCTTGGCCGGACAGGACTGGTTCTCGTCGTTCTCTTTCTCTATTTCCTCATTGCTTAACACAAGTACCCGACCCGACCTCCAGAACTACTTCCCTTGAAGACCAGACCCGACCTCCACTCTAGTATTGGTACCCGACCTCTATACTTCTTTCTATAAACCCGACCTCTAGTGTTAACGCCTACCACTACAACTCCGGTATTCCACTAATTCCATTCTTATAAGCTGAGGCTGCCAATGAGGTATATGATCCGATTGATGATTAATATCCTTCTCTGGCTTCGGTATCAAAGCAAGTACTTTTTCTTTTCTTCTTCCTCGGGCAGCTACAGCTCTAGTACAACTGTAGGCAAGGGGCCAAGCTTAGTAGTTAACCTCTTCTTCTCTCTACATTTACTTAGTAGTTAACCTCTTCTCCAGGAGCTCTTTCCACTCCGATCATAAGAGAAAGTCAAGTCATATACTAACGCATAGAAAACAATAGGAGAGAGCCCAACAAGCAAGAAAGTAAGGAGCACTACCCTCAATATATAGGTGTCAAATGAACTATTTCATAACGCCAAGACACGACTACAAAGGCAACCGAGCCTACCTCTTCAGTTAAGCCTTAGCCTTTGACTCTATAATTCCACAACTACCCGACCCTACCTCCCCTAAGGCGTAAAATACTTCTTAAACAGAAGCTTACCTCGGCTCTGTGAACTCCCCCGACTATACCTTCATTCTTATCCGCTAACTCTGGCTCTGTAAACTAATACTGAGTTGGATCCCGTCCCGAGCACATAGAAAGTATCTCCGCCCCTAACTCTCATAAGTGTTAACCCCGACCCTAACAAGTATGTCAACAAAACTACCCCCAATTTAGTAATATCATATAAGATATAAGAATCAGTCACACTTACCGCAACAAGCTGAGGGCAGCATCTCTTCTCTTTACTACCTTCTCTGAGTTATAGGATATAGGATGAAACTCCACAACTACTGGCTCGGCTCTAACAGCTGACCTTGCAGACCTAGACTCAGGCTACTGACACAAGGGATGAAACTATAGCACCAACACCGAACCTAGACTTGTTGGAAAAAGTATGGAATTGAGTGCACCGCTGATGGAAGCATAGTAACCTAAGCTCTTCACAGTATATAGAGCATGCGTATAAGTCAGAAATGCTAGTTTGACTTGCACGTAAGGAGAAAGTTAGCAGTTTCGAATTATTTGAATTTACCTGCGGATCAAGACTCAGTGCGCTTACGAGATTAGAGACGGGAAGGGTGTTTTTTCAATAAGATTATAGGCTACAAATGCATGCGTTGGACTTTTTCCCTCAAAATGCCCGATTCCACATAATAAGAGTTGACCCTGCCGACCAGAAATAGGTGTTTTCTCTTAAGCCTTAACCGAGTAGATGTTCTTGATACCTGATTGAGACCTGACTTTCTACTTTAGACGAGACTTCTCCAGCACTCAAAACTAAGTAGGGAGGCCCTAATTCAAGGTCGACTTCTTGTCCCGTTTTCCCATGACCAGACTTATTGTCTATCTTTGTTTGGAGTAAGAGTTCAAGCGGGGTTCAAGGAAGCAGTTAGATTAGAGCCAGCAGTGACCATTTCTTTAGAGGAATCCGCAGTGCGCTTTTCTAAAGGTCAAGTTGGTTGTTTCATTATTTGTTGCGCTAACAGGAGGGGAGTTGATAGGCTTTCAGCACCTTTGATATAGGCGGGTGAGGTAAATGTGGAATTCGTGGAATCCCGAGTTTCATCTTAGTTAGTTGGCGCAAGTCCTGTTTCTTTTGGTGCAAGTGGAGAGTCCAAATCGGGAAAATGGGAGAATAGGTATTCAGTGACTTTCTTCTATTAGCAGGAGCAGGGGAATAAACAAGGCTTTCAGCACCTTGATTCTTCTCTTTCTACTCAGATCTTGTATACTTTCCTAGCTAGCAATACATCTTCCCCAGTTTCATATCTTGATTCTGCCTTCTTTTCTTCCGCTTCTGCACAGGATAGGATGGATGAAATTCCTTATTTGTTGCGAGGCCTCTAAGAAATGCTTTGTTTCTTGTTGAGTCAGGAGTCAGGTACCAGATTGATATTGTGCTTGAAATGAAACTACTTATCCAGCTTCTGAGCGAGCGTTCTTTGGCATTTGATACTGCTCTTGCTTATGATCTTTCTTATGCTTCATCTGTTGATTGTTTCATTTAATGTAGTGCACAACACTTATAGAAAATATAGTCACTCCACTTCAGACTCTATACTTGAAGATTACCCACTTACCATTGACTTTTCTACTTCTCCTTATTCCGCTTTTGCGCTCGCAAGTCAAGTTTTCGGTGTTAGCGAGTCAGGCTACGTATATTGTAGCTCAAAGGTGTTTGGTTACATGATGCTTGTTCCTCCTTCCTTCCTCCACTTACTCCTTACTTCAAGTCTCAATTCTTTCAAGAACGGTTTCCCATACATAAATAAACCATATCGGCATTTATTCGTCATAATGCATGTATATGTGGGGTTCAAAAAGGATTAGTTCATATTGAAAATGGAAAGTGTGTCAATGTATCTAACCAACTACTCCTAATGTTTCACATAGTGCTAGTTGATTACGGGGTCAAGAAAAAGGGAAAGTCCAACTTGGGCGCTCAATTCCAATCGAATGCAACTGGATCTAGTATTGTATTCATTGGCAATCAGAGCATATATATGGATATAACTTATTTCTACCGGGGTCTTGAAAACGAGTGGGGGCCCCTGTATCCTTTTTGGAAGTTTCACTAGGATTCTTAGTGGTTCCAGTTCTCCTTGGTAGGAATTTGATATCTATATTTCTTTCTATCTCAGCAAATCCTTTTTTTCCACAAACAATGGATCGGTGATGTCTTTCTACGGGATCACGGGTTTCTTCATTAGCTCGTATTTAAACAATTTCGTGGAATGTAGGTAGCGGACCGATTCGATAGACAAAAGGTGTGTGTTTCTTTTTGTTGGGTCGGGGTTAAGATGCCAATAATCAGTAAAGGCAAGAAGTGTAGTTACCAACAGACGGTAAAGACGGAACTGCAGAATTACGGATTTCTCTAAGTTTCACCCTGGCCTGGGTCAACGCATTTGCTATAGGGTTCGAAGCTCTGTATTAGCATTTGCTATAGGGGGTTCGGGTGAGAATCCATTCCTTATGAAGCTTCTTCTGCGCTCGATAAGAAAGATGAAATGAAAGGGTTTCCTGCTTTCCTTTCCTCTGGCTCTGTGAACTAAGACTTCTTGAAACAAGCTATTCCAGAAGGGTACGCCCTGTTTTATAGGCTCAAATGCTTAAGTTTTTTCTATATTTACATTTCCATTACTTTTGAGGGGGCTTAAACAGGACTTGCTCGTCAAGAGTTATGAGTAGTGTTTTTCTAGGCTCCTCTCTCTATTTGTAGTAGTTACTAGGCTGATAGCTAATAGTCTAGGCTCTTCTAGTAAGTTTGTGACTTGCCTCGTTGCTTGGTCAGTAGTAGCTCAATAACTCCTGCCGCCTTCCCGCTCGCTACCGTTTAACTCAACTCCTACCGCTGAAAACATAGATTGTAATAACTTCGTAATAACTGTTACTTGCTGCCGCGCCACATTAGTAGTGTCTTGGCCGTCTTTCGCCGCCTATAAACTCACTGCCGCGCCTTTTAGCTCGCTGACGCTCTTTTAGCTCGCTACCGCGCCTAGATCGGCTTGGTTAGTAGTTACTTGTCTAGTAGTGTCTTGGCGGTCATTAGTAGTTCCTTGGCCCGTTCCTTGGCCGAGTTCCTTAGCGCCCACTCCTATATTATATATTATCTTATTATAGGATTACAGAAGAAATAGCCAATCAGAATGCAGTTATAGGAGGAGAGGTAGGTTCGAGGAAGAAAGGGAAGCTAAGCAATAAGTAAAGAAAGTCTATATTGGCTATCCAAAATCCCAGGTGTAGTATAGTAGTCAAGTGAGAATTCAAGTTCACTGTAGAGGTCTCGTTGCTTGGCCCTTTGTTTCGTGTTCGATTCTGGCTTAGGAACAGAGCACAGAGCACCTAGGCCCGAGACACCAGACCACCTTGCTAGATCACCATAGTAAACTAATCTCTTTTGGGGCATTCTGACTTGATAGTTGAAGTCCACTGCTTTAGTCCTAGGTCTTCTAATCCTCCTTATCTCATATCCGACCCACCCAACATACGCTCTCTTTCTTTTACTACTTCAGTGAATTCTTTCTTTTGTTGGTTTTTTTCTTTCTTCATTTACTACTTGGTATTTGGTAGTTGCATCCTTGCTCCTATTATAGTTATTCTTCTACTGACGGGTCAAATGATGTATTTATTAGGTTGAAACCAAGCAAAGAAAGTGAGTAAGGCAGGATAGGCTTTTGGTAAGTAATGCCTTATTCGATATAGGTTTTGTGAGGCATTGATTTAAGTAGTGCCTTGTAGACAGAGATATGGCATACTTCAGTTTAGAAGCAAGGCTAAGAGAAAGGAAAAAGTCACACTTATGGCAGGGGAAGACAGAGCGAAAGGCTTTAAGACAGGGTGCCAAACGAGTATGATTAAGCCCTCCGCTGTTCCATTAGGATAGATACGTGTGAAATTCCTAGTCACTAGTTGTTGCCTTAGAAGTTTTAGGTTGATTCAATAATTACCGGGTTCGATTCACTTTCTAGTGTTGATTCCTCTGATACTCGAAAAACAACACTAAGAAGGTCATACAAGTTCTGAAGTTGGGGATCCCACTCCGCGTTTAAAGAAAGAAAGTCCGCAAAGTAAGTGGCGTATGCCCAGGCCCTATTCTTGTTCCCGGTAGAGTTGGTTTATACCTCTCCTGGGGATGCGCTAGATTATATACCGGACTCATACGACTAATGCTCTTAGGCACTACATCGTTGCCCTATTCCTATACATGGAGTTTGGTCCTATGTTATACTACCCATATCCTGTATCCCCACGAGGTTCCTTCCTGTAGTTAGTAGCTAGGTGAACGACATCGTACCCATGAGCTTAAGAATCAAGGACGACCCGTTAGCTCAAGCAGGAATGAGAAATGGTTGTTCTAGTTTTCAAGCGAGGAGACATAGGCTAGGGAAAGCAAAGCCAGGTTGAAAGCCAAGGTACCGAATGAAGGGCTGTAGTTAAAGGGCTGTTTGTCCTGTAGTTGTATTCTAACTAGTAAGTGTGCTGGATCATATCTATATTATTACTTATAAGTTCAAAGGCTTTAAAGCTGTAGTTAAAGAGTGAAAGAAGCTGTACGGGACTAAAAGTCAGTAGAGAGCCTTGGGATCAGTAGCTTAAGAACGGTAGGTTTTATATAAGTATAGCGAAAGCCTTAGTTATGCGCTTTAGTCTGTTGGGCGCTAGGCGAGTTCCTACTTCTTTATCCTATTCTGACTGGTAGATTTGTATTCTTTAAGACATTGTATGTGTTTTGGAGAGGTCCGCGACTTCCAGAGAGTTGTTTAAGAGTAGGAGTGATAGATGACAGGCTCAAGCTAACAAGTAAGAGTAAAGGTAAGTAGCTGAAGAACGAAAAGCACTATTTGGAGTTTGGTAGCTGGGGAAGTTAGGCTTGTGGACTGACTTTACTGGTTCAATTCTGATAAGTAGTATTCATATTCTTTATTTCGACTATGAGTATTATAGTTACGCATCGATATCTCTCTTTCTATTATTATTATTATTATTAGAATATATGCAGTTAACCAATACACCAATGAATGGGTGGCCAAAGAGTAGGTACGCCTTGCTAGCTGTGGTTTCGAGCTGATAGTTAGCAGTGTAATTCACAGTTCCGAGTTGAGCTCTCAGAAGTTGTAGGTTGATTAGTGAAATCAGACTCAAAGGAAGTAGAGTTAGGGTGACAGCAAGGACAGTAAGAGAATTCCCGCACTGTTGACTAGAGTTAGGGTGACAGCAAGGACAGTAAGAGTCATACAAAGCAATGTGAGTTTGCAAACAATAAGTAGTGTGAGTTTGCTAGTGAGGAAAGGGATACTCAAACATAGGCATTGAAGGCGGGAAAGTAAGAAGAAGATAGTAACTACTAGATTTAGGGCTAAGGGGGTTTTTCGCAAGTCAAGTTAGACTAAAAGCGAGTCAAGTCTTTATGGGCGGGTAGGAGTTCCGTTTCCTGTCTTACTAATGAGGGCTATTCTTATAGGTGTTTCAATTCTCATGGATATTGGCGGGGATCCGACGCTCGCAAGCAACGTACAATCAACGTACAATCAACTACAACAAGGGAAGAGAACTAAACCAACACAACTATATTGCGTGTATCACGGGAAGTAGAGGTTTTCAATTACAAATCTGAATTCAAAGGTAGAAAACAACTGCATGCATAAGCCCAATGAAAATAAGCCCGAAAACTACTGCATAAGCCCAATAACATTATATGTATCATTATCTTAATAAAGAAAAAAACTCCAGCATAGGAATAAGGAAAGTCAGACAAAAACTCCAAAGTGGGAATCAAAGGAACGAGTTCTAAGCCCAATGATTCAAATAAAGAATGAAAGTAGTCAGCACAGTGGAATACTGAAGCTAGGCGCATTCCAGGCAAGAACCTAAGTCCTTCTAGGGGAATACGGAATTCAATAAGTAAGTATCAGATGAGAGGCAGGAGAGGCAGACTCAAACAAATACTACAGGGAATAAGGCAGTCGTTTCCGTTTTCAAGTAAGCATCTAGTCTATAGGGGAAAGAAGCCAGAATTCCAGAAAGGAGTTTCCCGGGCTACAAGACGGAATTGCAGAAGTGAGAATTCCACTAATCAGAAGTAATCTCCATGTCAATAATAAAGAATACAACTCGAGAGTAAGGAGACTCATGCTAACATAAGAAAACCACTCTAAAGTCAGATCTTAAAGGAGGTAGGAAGTCAGAAGTCACCCATTAATTCAGAATTCCCCTATTTCTAGCAAACCTAGGGAAGCCTACACAAACATGGAAGAATTGCACTATAATTTCAGACGAAAACCTCAGGCACATAGGTATAGGACGCTAATCACTTGTCAACAAGCTATAAGACTTATATTAGTTGTAAGAAGAATGAAAACGAAACTATAAGAATCAAATTACCAATAATACAATTACTAAACATCAGACTAAACTACAGCTTCTAAGAACTTAACTACTGACCGGCATCCCCATTCTCTTGTGCTAGTCTGCTCTTCCTTGGTTTAAGCCTATATCTAAGTTTTCAACCTCCCTCCTCGGGTGGTCAATCTTTCTTTTCATTATTTGTATTAGGCCCTTCCAGTATTCGTATAAGTACCCCGACAACAGAGCTTTAGTCTTATTGCCTTTAAAGTTCCTCTATTCTGTAGTTGTTCACTGAAAACTCCCCCTACTGCTTGTAAGGCTTACTGCTATTACTACCATTCTATAACTACTATACCTATAAGTCTGCCTTTCCTTAATCACAGGCTAATTTCTTATACTAGAAGTCTTACTGAATGGGGTAACCAATCTGACTTTACTGCTTATATGTCTTACTACCCGCATTTGAATTCTGTAATTAATGCCTGTAATTCCTGCGCTTGCGGCGAACTCTGGTAGTGTATTAGTTTTCATTCTCATATATGGGTTTCATTAGTAGTGACTTAGCCTAGTTGCTAGTCGGAGCAGTTTCATCTGTGACTGGTGGACTTGCGAGTAATTGAGTTGAGGCAAGACGATCATCTGTGTTAAAGCTAGTTGGTTAAGAGCACTTGTTAAAGCTAGTTGGTTAAGAGCACTTGGTTAGGTGGATGAGTGACCCTAATAGATATTCTACCTAGTGAGGCTCCAAAAAACAGGACTTGGTAATGCGAAGAAAGGACTGGAATTGTAGTTGATTGGTGACTTCACCCAGGTAGTTAAAGAACCAGCCCACTACAAATAAGAATCAAACTGGGTGTTAGTAGCTACAGAGCATCTAGCCAAAGAGTGGACAAGCGGAGGAGGAAGTCAGAATGAAACCAAGTCAATCTTAGAATTGAACGTCGTTGGCAAGTGGGAAAGTCATAGACAAACTCAGAAGTCGGAATGAAAGAATAAGTTGCCAGGCTGCTAGTGGAGATGAGCCAGCTCAATTACATCGACCCTAGTTTAGTCTTCTCTTCTGTTTACAAGTAAAGGGATCTACTAACTGGTTCGAGGGATGGTTGCCAGTTGTCATAGGTATGATAGTAGCCAGCTGCCCTATTTGTAGTATACGCTTGGCGCTATGTGTTTGTTAGTTAGTAGTTAGAATACCAATGTTGCAGTTTCCCCTGCAGAGTCTAAGAATAAGACAAGTGCTACTAAGAGACTATAACTACAGCTACTAAGCTTGGTGCAGTGCCTTGGTCATTAGTAGTTTCTTGGTGACTATAACCACTGACAACCAGGCTTCAATCACTCCCAACAAGGCTTGAACCAGTGCTAGCAAGAATGAGAGGAGGTAGTTAAAGAACCAACCCCAGGAGTCAAAGAATGGAACTTAGGAGTGACAGCCTGAACCCGGTACTGCTCGGAATGGGGCGAGGTAGTTTAAGCCTGATACTAGTGAATCCAAGCCTGGGATATGGGTATATAGTTCATTCTATTCATTATTCAGTGGAGTGGGCACTTCTTTCTATACTCAATCAACGAGTCAATCAACGAGCTTCTTTCGCACAGCTTCAGATCCTCTCTCGTCTACAACACCATCTAGGGCTGCTCACTTTATTGACCTTATTAATAGTTTTGAACACTAGATTGGGATGGAGTACTTTCCTGGAGACAACACTGTGTAGTGGGCATGAGAATGAGATGAGCTGAGAGCCGAATGCAGTTATTAGTTGACAGCAGCTTTGCTTGTGGAATGACTTGGTGAATTCCTATACGAGGCTAGGGTGCTTTTGTTAAGCAAAGAAGAAATAGAGAACAGTGATGCTAACAACAAGACTTCAACAAGGCATTACTCCCACTGATTCCCTGCCGCTTCCCCTGGTACTAAGATCAGAATCCAACTAGGTAGTTACAGGACGAAACTCATGGGTGAGCTAGAGGGGTGAGCTAGGCAGCTAGGCAGCTCAGTAGTCACAGGCGAGGTGAGCTAGTCAGATAGAGTTAGTTCGGGCAAGAGAACAGGTATAGATAGGTTGGTTTGGTGCGAGGCAGGGACTGTTCGAGGAAAGAATTAGCTACATCCGGCAGTAAGTCTAGTATACGCTTGTCTTATTACAGTACTACGGGTTGGTTTCTAAGAGACTGGTTCGGTGCTTTATCTGTCTACTTGCTATGTCTTTGTAGTCGGTACTTGCCTATACGCTTGGCAGTTGCCCTTAATTAAGTCGGTATCGGATAAGAGCCCTTATATTAAGTTGGCTCCATTTGAACTCGTTGCCATAGCCCGGGTAGCAAGTATACGAGGAGAATTAAGCTAGTAGCAAGAGGGGAAGTTTCTGTTTAAGAAGTATGAGTAGCCAGAGTCGAGGTAGGCGTAGCCAAGCCTGAGTCGAGGTCGGCTTGGTAAGCTATTTATGAGTAGTTGATAGTTGATAGTTGTCTGCTTTCCTACTAGCTATGTGTTTGGGAGTTAGGTGAGTATTGACTGACTGGCCAGAAGAGAAGAGATTAGCTATTTGCTCTTAGCCAACCCTTCCGCTCGCTATTGTCTAGTAGTGGATTTCTTAAGAATAGAGTTGACCTCCTAAGCTTCCCTACGCCCATACTGGATTAAGCCTCTGAACCTGGCATACCTGGCATACCTCTCTTATCTTGCCAACAACAATCACCAGAACAGGAGCAGTACTAAAGGTGCTGAAAGCCTTCTACTTCTATTACACCCCCACCCCTAATAGATTGATTCGAGAGACACATACCCACTCAGGCAATGAAACCACAACTAATAATAAAAAGGGATCTACTAATAAGATACTCAAGTCGGATAGCCTGTAACACCCTTGTTTAGGCCTTGGGTGCCGAACACAGGACTTGGTATTAACTTGTAATGTCTATTATTGTTGCTGCCGTTTTTAAGCTCGCTGCCGCCCTGAATACTAGACTTGTTTATAGCCCCATTAACATATATTAATTGAGCTCTTGACTTTCGTTGCCTTTGTAGTAGTGTCTTGGCCGGAAGAGCAGCCCTTTAGCACAACATTAGTAGTTGTTTGTCCCGTTGCTTGGCCGTTTCATGATATTGGTCAACTCCATTCCGAACCCACCCGGTATAAGTCCTTGCCTCATGAGCTCCATTCTGTGACTACTTAGGGACATTCTTTGATTGGTTAGCTCTATTCTTAAACTAGAAGAGGGGGCCAAACAACTACTAATGTTGTGCGGCAGGAGCTAAAGTGGGAAAGAGGTAAATCGGTAGGCTTACTAGCGACTATCAGGCTTGCACTCCTGGGTTTGATTCTTGTTGTTAGTGCTTGGCCTCTGTCTCACTGGTTTGAGTCTTGTTGTTGTTGAGGGGTGTCGAGGTCTCTTTGTTAGTGGTTTCATCCTGCTAGTTGCTAGGTTGATTCTGAGTACCCTACAGATCAGTCCGAAACACCTAAGCTTCAGTCTGATAGTAAGATAGTCTGCCCCGACCCGAACTCTGTTATTGATAACTTGACTAGCTTCCTCTCCCCTATCGCCAAACCTGTACCATAGTTGAGTTGTTTCTCTCCCTATCGTCTCAAACCTGGCTTTTCACTAGAACTCCCGGCTTGGGGCTTGTTTCAAGATGAGCAGATATATAAGTGGCTAAGTTAGTGCTGAAAAGGACTGGTAGAATAGTAAGAAACTCCATTCTGTGGACCACACCTCGCAACAAAGCAAGTACTTTACCTCGTATCAAACCGAAACTATCACTGATGAAACTACGAAACTACTTGTTGTGGGACTAGACAACTACTAGTTGGGGATTCAACCCGACCTATCTACCACTACTAATAAGAATTCAACTCTAAGATCAGAAACAGAAGAACGGGCTGGCTTACCAAATCATTCCACTATCACTCCACCTTCTTAACCATATCCTTTTGAAGCTTACTTTAGCCCGAGCTACTTTCCTTCTATAGCTTCGGATTGCCCTCCTTACCCCGCGCACCAGTACTGGATTAAGAAACGGATCTTTACTGCACTACTACTTTAAGAAGGTAAGGGTCTGGAAACCAACTCTTCATTACTATAGGCTAAACTCAGTACTTACAGCAATTAGTACATCTGCTACTAACCCACCGGAGGCTCACTAATGAGTAGTTGATTGGCGGGCATGGATTCCCATTCTTACTGGATAGTTAGTGATTCCTACTCTTACGGGAGAGTTCGTCAGTGGGGAGCTCAATTCTCATTCCCATAAGTAGTAGAGTGAAGTGGTATCACCTATGTGTGTAGTTAAGGGGTCGGGGTTCACTCGTTGAAGTAACAAACTGGGGTGAACTCCAAGGTTAGAATTGACACTCACAACAAGGAATAAGTCATTTAAGAATGCAACAAACTACCTGTAACTAAGGGACCGGTCTGAAACAAGGTATTCAACTATAGCACCGACCTCTACTCTGGCTACAACTACTGATTAACCAGGACTAGACTACTACTCGTTGGGTCAAGAACTAGTGGAGAGGAGAGGGGTCTCGATTGGACAACTACTTTCAGGTTGATACTTTAGACCCTAATTTCTATATACGAAAATAGCATGATTTCGCATTTTGAGATGTTTTTAGAAGGATTTCCCATTCCACGGGCACAGATGAGCGGCCCTGCCGCGACACACGAACAAAGGAATTGTTATAACTGCGTTATAACCCACTACTGCTGCTGCCGCACAACGGCTTACGCCGTTGCCCAAAAGCTCCTGCCGCGGAACATTAGTAGTTCCTTGGCCCGTGTCTTGGCTGTCTTTATAAGTAATTTCTTCCTATCAGATTTACCCTCTTGCTCTGTAACTCCGGTACTACTGCTCCTGTTCTTGTGGAATCCCAAGTTGAATCCTATTTCCTATATATAGAATATAGAGAATGTAGGAGTGGAAAAGGCCAAGGGCCAAGCAACGGACACTACTAAGAATGGAACGAGTGAGAGAAAGAATGAAGCCAGTGCATCTAAGCCTGAAAGATTAATAAAAGAATCCAAGGCTTAAACCGGTGCTACTGAGACTTGAGACTTCAACTAAGTAGTCAAAGAAGAAAACAAATAAGTAGGAAAACAACATATAACAACATAGAATGCAGAAAACCATACAGAATACAGAAAACAACTCCGTATTATAAGAATCAAACTTGGACTTCTCAGACTAAAAAGAAAAGGGTGGAATTCCACAACTGGTGGTGCTTCTCCGACCGCGCCTACTGACTTAGACCAACGATCCCCCTTAAAGTAACTACTAATGTTACGCTAAAGTATTGTGTACTCTGTTGACTTTCCTCTCTCTTCTCAGACTGAAACCGATGCCAATAAGGATTGGAACTGCAGGAAAGGAATCAAACTCATAAGTTAGGTAATGCATCTACCACTGCCAAGACTGCTTTAACTAGGAACTCCGGCTTATCCGACAGCCCCTTAAGTCTGACTTCACTTGCTTTTCGACTTACTTTACAGGCTCTTAGCCTTTGTCTCCTAGCTCCAATTCCTATAGTTGCTACTGAAATAAATACGGAAATGCCTATGTGTTAGTTAGAGGCTTCCGCTCCTCGTTTTCAAACACACTATGACTCGGGGTTTCTTTACTTGCTTTTATTGACTTTCGAACGGAGGAATCAGAATATGGCTACGCTCTAGCGCATCCCTGCAACTAATACAAAGAATTGCACCCGGGAAAACCAGAATAGAGCTATTACTTAATGGAATGGAACTAAGGCATAAAACGATAGAAACCATGCAAACTGGACAGGACCTTCACTAGCGCACCAGGAAGAGAACCACTAACAATAAGACTTGAGCTGGGGGCAGGGCATCCAACCACTTAGGTTCTTTATTAGCCCACTGAGAGCCGCTACCATACCAAGTAGTCAACTAAACAATAGCAGAAGATACATCTGGATCAGCTAGAGCAGGATCGGTACAAAAGTAAGTGACTCTAAGGGAAAGTATGTGACTCTAAGGGTATAGAAAAGGGATAAGGTATAGATTCGGGTATTATTCCTCCCCTATTCTCTCTGCGCAAACAAGATTCAATGAAGTTTTGTTGAGCCAGCAGTGGATTTCAGATCCGGAGAATTAGAAAGTCCTGTATCCTAGAGTTATGACCAAGTCCGCCAAGTAACGTAGTCAGTGTAGCGGCAGGGCTGCTAGAGTTCCTCTTGTTATAACCGCCAAGCTTAGTAGTTAGTAGCGCAGAGTTATGACAATTCCAGCTTTCGGGAGCCTGAGTTCTAGCGTCAGCGAGTTCAAAGCTAAGGAGCCCCGGGGAATTGAAGCCTAATTGAATCTACTTGAGGCAGCCGAACCCCATACAAAGTAAAGGACATAGGCAAGAGGCACTGTAAAGGACATAGGCAGAGAGAGGCACTGCTATCCCTACTTGTTCATTATTAGTAGTTTGGTTCCTCTGAGAAACTAACGAAACTAAAAAGCTCACCTATTACTGTACTGCTGGCTCTAAGCTTGAACATTACTTACTGCTTGCTCCGTTGCTTATTCTCCCCCTATAATGTCATAGTTGTAACAACACTGCTTACTGAATTCATAGTTTTCACAAAACAGCTTACTTCTTTTTCCGTTGCTTTAAGCAAATCGGATTTATTGGCATCCTGACTAACTCGTTACTGTGTCGTACTCTTTTCTGGCCTTGCGCTTCTAGTTCACTGCCCTGACTTTGTTGCTTGTTCTGCTTACTCACTACTTCCTCTATTCTATGTTGCCTTGTTTGTGGTACCTAACAGCTTACTCACTACCTAACTCTTCTTCGGGTGGGCCGATGTCAGTTCTTCTCTTGTTCTTACTTGTTCCCCGGAAACTCACTTCTGACTTGTTTTGTGGAATTCCATTTCCAAGAATCTAACTCATAATCTCTATAATAAATGAATATAAGATAATCTCTAAAATAAATGAATATAATCACTTTGCTTCAAAACAGAAATGACTTATCGGGGAACCTTAGCTTACATTTGTATGTTTCAGGGCTTCTTGAATGTGAGTGCACAACTCATGTAAGGGATTAACCTAACTTAAGACTCCATTACTCTACAAACTCACAACACTGAAGAAAATCATGGAATTGAGTGCACCTATCATGCTCAACTGAAGAAAAGCAAATAACTGACATATTTTATAAGAGAGTAACAAAACATCCTGCAACAACAACTCGAAGAGAGTAACAAAACATCCTGCAACAACAACTCGCGTTAGCACCCCCATAGTAGAATTCAATTGATTGGCACCTAGGAAGATGGAGGTCCATCTTAATATCTAGGAAGAGGTCTATCTTAATTAATCTCTATGGAAAAATGCATGAAAAGGACAGAACAAGCAACGTAGTGTAGTGCGCGTTAGGAGCGTAGTGGGGAGTTTTTCCATAAGTGAGATTAGCCATATCATATGAGCTCCGTTGAACGGCGGCATATGGTTAAACGACGCAAAAAGGGGTTGTTTTATTACTATTTGGCCTTGCTTGCTCGTTCTCTTGAAAACTCTATGTTGGTTGATTGCCTCTCTCTCCTCTGGTACTAGGCCTCATGAAGTTACTAGATTATAAGCAGTTGACAGATAAGAAACAGACGAATTAGCCGAGGGGGTGTAGTGTAATAGACATCTAGTATATACTTGGCCTGTTAAAGTGGAATCCCTGCTCGTTAAGTCTAGTATTGTTGTCAAAGGATCTGAACC
Source organism: Musa acuminata AAA Group (assembly GCF_036884655.1). Taxonomy (NCBI): domain Eukaryota; kingdom Viridiplantae; phylum Streptophyta; class Magnoliopsida; order Zingiberales; family Musaceae; genus Musa; species Musa acuminata. Next base: position 771,799 of record NW_027020715.1, read on the forward strand.
AGTGCTACCGGCCAAGCAACTAAGCAAGCCGCTGCTTGGCTCTTGCTTTCCTGTCTTTCACTATTGGGCTACTGCCCTTAACTCTTTAGTCCAAGTTGGGTCTCGTACTTGTTCATTTCGTTCTGAAATTGATTATTCCGTTGACTTATAGAAGTTTCTCTAATGAACTACTCTAATGAAATAGATGAAAATATACTTGTATGTGAGAAAACACATTCCAAGTTGTAATTGCTTTCCTTGCTTCCCAACTAAAACGACTATGATCGATTGCTAGCCACCATAAACTCACTAGAGATAAGAAATGGAACTAGTGCTGACAGGGTCGATTGTCCGGTTCACTGTTCCATTCTGATATTGACTACTCAATGGCTTATAGCTCGTATACAAACACTGGTATCCCCGCTCAATAGCATTGATGAAGTGCCCCGCCCACCTTACCTTAGAAGCATTGGTTGAACCGCTACACTCTATCTCCGTTGATTACTATCTATTGGATTGAGCTATAAAAGCTATTTGACCTACGTGAACACTTCAGCAGGAAAGACATAGTATTGATGAATAATCCGCAAGAAATTCCTATTGACAAAGACAGGAAAGGCATGCTGTCATATTAGAAAGAATCAGAAATGTTCGTTCCCAGCCTGATGCATTCGTAGCTCGATCGTTGCTACGGGACTTGTGAACAGTGAGCATATGGGCATAAAGGCATCAAATAAATAGGAAAAACTCGAGTAGGCGGCTGACCCTCTTGAACCTCCCCTTTCAGAAACTCCTATGGCCGATCTTCCTTCTTAGACTCTATTCCATCCCGCTTATCCTTTTGAATATCATTGATTAATTGAGAGTTTTGCTACCGCCACTCCTGAAGAACGCCTGTTACGTTACTCTCTTAATAAGGAGCGAGTCTCTCTTGATTAAACGCTTAACGGACTAACTGGGGGTGATTGGATCGAGGTTCAATAGGTATGATTAAAGAAAGAATAGGTTGGTATAGAATAAGATTGGGTCCTGATGGTCTGCATGATTCACAAGATAGACGGAGAGAGGTTCTGTTAACTGTGTGTTTTCCTTCCTCCCCTTGTCAGTCGAGTGCTTACGAGCATCAATCCTTTTCTATTTCACTAATTCTCACTGTCCCTAGATAGAATAGATGAGATTCCAGAAAGGGTATGTATGTCCCTAGATAGAATAGATGAGATTCCAGAAAGGGTATGTGAGATTCAAGGGTATGTCCCTATAGATAGAATAGATTCGACTCAAGGGTCTGGTCTGTCCCTAGATTCTATTTAAAGGTATGTTCCTAGATATAATGGATTCTATTAAGGGGTCTGTCCCTAGCCTGGATATGATAGAATCTATTTTTTGGTGGATTCGCCTAGATATGATATAATCTATTTTAGGGTGGATTCATGGATGAGGTCGAGTGGTCTCAGTTGGAGATGGTATATTGCACTAGTTTATGGATTGAACGAGATTAACACTTGGAACATAGGACAGGAAAAACAAGGGTCGAGACTGATAGGCTGGCTTGGGGGAATAATAATACTGTGGCCTCCGTAGAACGGATTGGATGCTCCCCTATTAATTAGAATATGCAAAGCCAATGGAATCGAGCTGACTAAGATGGATGTAAAGTACTTGTTTAAGTCCTAGCAACAAATCTTCTGTTCTTTTCTTTCTTTGCGGGATCGGTTTCATTCCTATCACTTTGCTTTGTTATCAGCCCGGTAGAAGTCAGAGGGTTCCCTTTCTTGTTATCGCTACCGGTGGAAGGAAGAGGGCAGTTCAAATACCTTGATTGAGACGAGACGGTATAAGAGGGCAGTTCAAATACCTTGATTGATAGCTATTATGATCAGATTCCATGTATCTGGATGGAGTCTTCTATAATTTATGAAAAACACTCCTGTCCTTACTGCCAAACTGTAGTAAGCTATAGTATTTTGCTTGTTTGCTTGTGTTGCTTCTTCACAGCATAGCTTCAACACTCTCAACTCTACTTAAGAAAATAATACATATAAGTAACAAACGGTGAACGAAACTCTACCCTTGGCGCGCCCTAAAAGAGAAGTCCGTTAATGTACCCCGGAAAGTAACCTAACGCTTGCACATTCTATACAAGAATAAAGGTCAACAACTAGCGCTTAAGTATCACATTCTAGAAGAAAGGTCAACAACTAGGTAAACAAACGGAATCAGAATAATATCATTGAGTGCCGGAGTAACAAAGCACTAGTGTGCGCTACTAATGCACAACTCGCTAACGCAGGAGCTCAACTCAAGCTTCTAACTCAACGACTAACGCAATTGAATATCACGTGTAACATAGTTAATAGTTGATTAAACAAACAAGCATTCTTATTAACTGGGTAGCAAAGTCGACTCAACGGGCTGAGGTAAATAAATCCGAATGGAAGAGAGCTCTTAATACGCCAAGCCAAGATAACCATCACAACTTCTCAAGCCAAGATAACCAGAACACAACGCTTCTAAATTGATTCTCTAATAACTCGCCCGCCTATAATGATAAGATAATATAAGAAAGCCTTCACTGAACTTATAAGTATAGGCCGGTCTGCAACTATCAAGGTTTTTTCCACTTTACGAGATACAGCTATCGCAGCTACAGTTTGGCCTTTCAGTCACGCGTACCCTAAACTCCAAAACCAACTTCAGGCTAATGCACAACTCAAAGAACTCTGTTAGCCCATACGATCAAATGGTTATTCACATAACTCAACAAACAACGGAACAAGCAAACTAACCGCATTGCTTCTATTGCTTGCTTCTTTTCTGAACCCTAGATTTCAGTACTCATTTATTCTCTCAGCAGCCAGCAGCTGACGCTGACCTTGCTTTTTGACCTTGCTTGTTTTGTTCGATAACTCACTGACGTCTGCTTGTTTACTGACTTATGCCTTTAAGAATGACTATGGGCATCCGAGTCAGCTAAGCTTCTAGGGATGATAAAACAATCGTCTTCTCTCTTCCTACTCGATCTTCTAGGGCGAATTCAGATCTTAGCTTTCCCGGTCGCTGGAGCAGCCGCCACTCTCCCTTCGCTCTGGAACACCAATGATGATGAAGATAATCCTTCTGATTCTGCTCTTAACAACTTCTTCTGGTAGTAAGATACTCTTTCTTTTCTTCTCTTCTTCTGCTCTTAACTACACCTATATTTATTGCGAAAATAGACTCGCCTTTCCACAAGCAAGACAAAGAAGCAAAGCAAGAGCGTGAAGTTCAGCGAAGAGGGAAAGAACGTAGCTAGAGCAGTTCCAGCAGTATTTCCTGATGTGTCTTGCGGATGCTGGTCTTTTTGGAGTTCTCGCAGTATTTCCTGATGTATCTTGCTTGCGGGTGCTGTCACTCATGCAGGAGCCTCTACACCAGGTGTCATGCAATAACTATCAAAGTGGCAAACGCGGTGGCTTCGGGCAACAACGGGCATTTCCCATTCTTCTCTTAGTGGGTGGGACAGCCAGAGATGTAGGGTCTAGTGGTTTTCAGCCTAGATAAGCTACAGCGGCAAATCACTTCTTACGAGTTCCCAACACAACTACGCGTAATACTTTAAACAGGTGTGGCTGGATGCTTCTTCTCAATAGGAATAGTAGTCAAAATCCAAGCAAGCTTATTATGAACATCTATTGGAGTCGATCATTTCCAAGATCCAATTCTAGTTTCTTATTATGTAATGGAATAGCTTTACAATCTTCCGTTTTACGCTGTAGCTTAAAGGAGAAAATGTTCTTGGTGGATGCAGGACCAGGTACCCCACTCAATTGTATGGAAGATGAGCTTACAGGAGTGCCAATAAACCGAGCCACGAGCCACAGGTTTGAGAATAAGGTGGGATCCCAGAATGTAGTGGCAGGTGACTCACAGATTCCAGAGCGGATTAATGATAGATTCTTAATGGATCTAGTGGCCGGTCAATCACAGATCAAAGAGCGAGCTGTCTTAAGGTTTCATGATTTTTGGGGATCCCTGGATGTATTGGCTGGTGAACCGCTTCTTCTTCCACGAAGATTAAGACAAAACCGAGCTTGGATGGAACTGCAGAAGAATTGGCGAACGAATAAGAAGGTCAAAGGCTTCATTATTAACAAAGTCAAAGGTGGTTATTCAGTAGCCATCGCGGGTTTCATTACCTTTCTTCCATTCTTTCCTCTCAACACTCAAAAGATAGCGAATGATAGATTCACCATTGAGAGCATTAATCCCAATAGGAGGAAAATTGTGGTGTTCTAACAGCAGTAGATCCAAGTAAGATCAAAATCCAATCAAAAGGAAAGGCTCTCAGCTCCTTTCTTTTGTTGAGGGAACTTCTTACTGCTTGCTCTTTCATAAGGTAAGCAGAGGAGCATTGTATGCTTTTTTTACCCTGGTCCCATCCATTCTAGAAGTCAACAACAGCTTAATCTCGGCTTAGCTTACGGCTTCATCTTCGTCATAGAACATAAATAGTCCATCCCGTGCTCAAGCTTTCTCTTCTAGGTTTGGTCCTACTTATTATTCTTTACGAAAAACAAACAAACCCCAATTCTCAACCGGCGTGGCACAGCCTTATTCTCAATAGAACAGGAAGAGGAGCAAATAAGGACCACCAAAAGTAACGACAACCAAGATAGGCATAGTGATTCGATCCTTTGAGAACCCTATTTTGAAGAACCACTATTTGTTGGGGCTTACCCCTAACACACTACAGATTGGATTGCCTGATTCACGAGTCTTATATACATTGTTACGATCACCTTTTATTGATAAAAAGTCCAGAGAACAATTTGAAATGAGAATAAAGAAACAATATCTGGTCATAAAAACAGAAAGGCATGATTCATTGCGCAAGAAGTTCTTTCGGTTAAAACGCCGTGCGACTCGGAGAACATAAGACTCTTTTGTAAGGCTTCTAATCTTGCCGACGGAATGCTCCTACCCCACCATGCCTAGCCCTTTCCCTTAATCATAGGAGAGGAGGTATGAAGCGTGGAAAAGAATGCAATCAGTGTATATGACATCATCATGTAACCTTAAGGAGTGGAGGTAGCAAAACTCAACATTGATCAACGCGAGTGAACTGTGCTTAGACGCTTCGTCAAACCGCACCACATCTACAAGAGGAGCTAATTTATGAGTGGGCTTCCCCTTTCGATTCACGGAATGTGATCTGAGACACGATGGGAGTTTGCGTGCCTCGGTAGGCAAGAGATCACCGGAGTATAGCACAAGATCGCCTTTTCTTGCTGCCATGGGGTCAACCTGTTAACAAGGTAAACCCAATGGGATGGGAACCAAAAAACAGTAGGGTACCGCATTGGGCAGAAGACGATTCAAAAAGCGAAGGCTCACCCTTGGAAGTGCCGGGTGAGATAGGCAACAGGTAGCTTGCTTCCATGCCGTCTACGAGGAATCAATATCTCTTTGCCGGTGCTGACTTGGATCTCGGGTGACGGAATAAGGCGGCCAGAAGCCACTTTTCGTTTACAGCTTACTTAGCGGGCGAAGCTTTACCGATATAGGCAGTAAGCTTGGCCACAGCGAAGCGCTTACCAAACGCTAAATCAAGAGGGCCTTCGACACTTGAGCCGTATGCGGGGGAACTCGCACGTTCGGTTCTTTGGGGGGGAGACCTTAGGTTGAGCCATTCCATCCCAATAGCGTATATTTGGAGCTCAATATTCAATCCGTCTTTCTTGCAAGACCCGTTTAGATAAGGGAAAACTCAAGAGATTGCTTCGAAAGCTATCGAAAATACCTTGAATACACTAACCGAATCATATCATAAACCAGAACCACATTGGATATTGTGTCTTGGGTTCTTTTGGGATAATGGATAACAAATGTATTTTCTTACGCGCTATATCCCCTGCAGTTTGTTGTGGCTTTCTCATTCTTGTACAACACCCAACCTCTGGAGTTGATTCATTCTGTCATCATTGTACCACTAAATGTTCAGGACGAGGGCAAGTCCCCATTTGGAAGATGCTACTCCGGTGACTTTGGTCCGCAACCGACATCAACTATTTCGTTTCGTTCGTATAGAAGTCTGAGTGGATCAGTAGCTTCTGCATAAGCAGTGAATTATAAGACTGCGTGGAAGCTGGTCCGGGTTTCTGCAATAGGGAGCAGAGCAAGTAGGTCTTCGGCACGCCACACTTGAAGAGCTTTCCCGCTCGCTTTCTGACGACACTGTCCTTTACCTGAGCACTGTTACACTGTAGTGAATGTACAGGCATTCAAATAGTTTCTACGAAGTCGTATATTTAGGTAGGACTTATGAGAACTTACAACCACTAGGCAACCAAAGTCATTATCTCAAATCTCTAAAGTGAATTGAGTTAAGGGAGGACCTTGGGGTGTCGTGGAATAATTTGGTTCGATTCCCGTTATACGTGATGTGGCAAAAAACACTTATGGAAGGGGAAATTTCATGCCTGCATTAAGATTTCAAGCGTGTCGTCTACTTCTAGGAAATGTTCGGAACAGAGAACTTTCTCTAATACAACGCAGCATTCTCCGAAGATTGAGGAACAAGAGGAGATCAATCCAAATCAATCTTTCTAGGAGAGAAAATCGAAACTGTTACATTAAATCACAAACAACACGAAAGTTGTCCCTTTATTATGGAGATTTACCTACAAGGGGGCTTCTTCGGAGAGGAAGAGAACGAACTTCATATATCCCTTTTCTACTCAATCAAGAAACAAGATCGGACGTGATTCTGGTTCGTCTCCATTTTAGTAAAACCATTCCTCAAGCAAGGCAGCCGATAAGTCATCGAAAGGTTAGTTTGAATAATGGACAGGTCAGCATAACAAGTTCTCAAGTTTCCCACGGTGATCTAATATCTTTTCCAGAAACTATAGCCGAAATACAAATAAGGAGATCTTTCTATATCGACATATCAGTTGGCAAAATAATAGGGAAATTCCTGCCGGTCAGAATGTGGAGAAGAACCAAAACAGAATGGTTCCGCTTACTCAAAACAAAGAGGGGGTGCCGTCTACTACTCCAATCCGGGTTTTTGCAAGAGTTGCGTGATTCTATGCAAGAAGAAGACTTAGAAAGAACAAAGAAGTTTGGATCCGCTAAAGTATGCTTAGGCAGTTCCTTCGCTGAGCACAACAGAATGAAGAAGAATTTGTTTCATTTCAAATACTTTTTCTTATTGAAGAGAAGGAAGGAGAAAAACCGAAATCCTCCAACTCTTTCCATATGCGCTTTTGTTGACAAGTATAAAGTATATTGTAATTCGACCTATTGCTCTGGATCCCCTTTTACTAGGAAGATAAGAATCAAAAGGATCGAACTACCTACTCATTATTCGGAGGTAAATCATAGAACACCAAAAGCTGTGGTATCTTATGGACCTAACTTAGGGAACATCCCTCACGACATAAGATTGAAAGATCCAAACCTTCCTCTTTAGAGCTGATAAGTAAGAAAACGTGGCCAAAGCATATAAGCCCTCATAGGGAAATATCCATCCTGGGAGTATATCTCTCCTTATAGAGAGGGTCTCCCTTTGGATAGAAATCAATATGTAAGACCGTCGCAGTCGACTATAAGTATCAGATTGCTGGCCTGAGAGAAGGCAGTCTCTCTCGGGAAAACATTGCCCAATTTCTCTTCTTTCTTTTCACACAGGCGAATAAAAGACACTATGAACGAACATGAGTTTCAAATGCTCAAAGGGGAACACACTTTAGACAAAGGGATTTGTTGTCAGGAGGAGTTTGGACTTTTCTTAGAAAGTCAAGCTCTTGACAAGTCCCAAGTGGATTCATAGGTCATTAATTCATTCATTCTTGTAAAGCTCTTGACAAGTCCCAAGTGGATTCATAGGTCATTAATTCATTCATTCTTCCTTTAAGTTCTCTTCGATGTATCGATCATGCATTCCTAAACCACATAAGCCGGGGGAGATGCTACCCGCCCCGCAGACATCATTGTCATGGATGCAGCTTTTTCACATAGTTTTTTAGGACATCTTTCTAGGGTACTCCCATTGGTTTCAAAAGAAAGGAAGGGTGCTAAGAGCCTGCTGCAAATCAAAACTTACAGCTAACCACGCGACTACATATAGAGTGGCATTTTCTATTTGTTCAAAACTCTGTACCATAACTCCATTTCTCTTCTTCACACAATTAGCTCTTTCTTTCTTGACTGCTCCCTCGAAATCTGTCTTCCTTTGTCCGAGTCATAGTAGGGATTTTGGAAGATGCGGAAGACATCCTGAAACTATACGATGGACCTACCTCTTTCAGCAAACTCAAAGGGGAGCTAACGAGTAGAAGACGAAAACTCTAACATCAGAATTCGAATAAGTAGTATAAGTTTGGAACGGGAGATACGGAAAGGAAAGGCCAAGTAATGTATCATGTGTAGCGGTAGTATTGGGGTACCCTTACTTGATGGTTTGAATTCCACCAAGCAACTCATGAGTGGCAGATCCAAACTCTAACATCAGAATGAAAACAACAAAGGTAGACAGGATAGTCAAGAAGGAAGAACGAGAGGGACAATTAGAATACTTTAACCAACAAGCAAGAATGAAGGGTAGAGTGCGCTCCCACAAAGGAAACTCTTACGGCCAAGGGATGAACTCTCTTACTGCTGAGCCAACTTCTGTATTATGAGATGAAGTTCTGTATTATGAGATGAAGCCTTAGAAGAGTCAAGAAAAGATAGTGGTTTCAATCCGGAGTTAGTGCAGTAACTCATAAGTCTTAGGGTTCTGTTCCAGTCTTATGGTTGTTAGTTTCATTCCCCCCGATCTGATATCAATCCTTTGACTTACCTGTTTCATTCCCGGTTTAGCTCAATGTAATCGACCCTTGGTTGCATACTGACTATCCTGGGTTTCCGTCTAACTACTGATACTCCTTGGTTATTCCCCTAACAGGTATTCTGACTTATTACCTTTATTATTAGATTCAAGGAAGTATGCTCACACTAACATCAGAATAGGGCTCAACAGTCCACGCATTACTTATCGCACATCCAAGGCCTCTTACAAGTAAGTAGCTCAATGTAATCGACCCTAGTTGTTAATTACATGCTATAAGAGTAGGCCAGTTATGAGTTGAGGCCTCGCTCCTAGGTGTTTCATCCGCACTGCTTTGATTCTAAGTTCAGAGTGAATAAAAGCCTTACTTATGAGTTATTGCCTTATCAATAGTGGGTAAAAGCCTTGTTTGTTAGTCAGTAGTTCCATTCCTGTTGTGTTGGCATTGGTTCTATTCTTGTTGGCAATGGTTCAATCCTAAGTCAAAGCAAAGGATGAGAAGCACTCGGGTTATTCTTGTTAACAGAGGAGCCATACTTAAACAAACGAGTAACAGGCGGATAGCCATGATAGTCAGGATGTGAGTAACGAGTAGGGTGTTTAGTGGCTGGGAGTAAGGCCTGGGCTACTAGAGTCGATTCTTCAATTGTTTTCTTTTATTCAGATATTCCCCGTAGTGCAAATCCGCATTGAGAGGTTCACAGTTGTTGCCTTGCTTCTTTGGAACTAATCAAATAATAGGAAACAGGAGTCTTTTGACTATAAAACAGGAAAGACGGACTAAAACAACTAAGTAAGGAATTCCAGAAGGGAGTTTCAGCTTGAAAGAAAGGGCTTTGTTTTGTAGCTTGCTCATTCCGTTACTAATGAGTGAGAGTCTCTTGAATTCCCCTATAAGCGCGAGTACCCCTATTAGTCTTATACTGCTTACAGCTGAAAACATAGATTGTAATAAAAAGAGTGGAGCGGCAGGGCTGTTCCCGTTATGAGAAAGACCGACCAAAGAGCTTCTACTTATTTGTTATTGCTTACATTCATTGCTTACTGCTGGAACAATACTCTCCTCTCTGAACCGAACCACTCGAACACCTTTACTTCCCGCTTCAAGGCCAGGACTGCTCTATACTCAATCAAACCATAGCCTCTTTTCCTAAATTCCATTAGTTCCGTTTTCGATTCCATTCAGTATTGACTTTATTGTTTCAGTTATAGAATGCAAGATCTGGCCAGAATACATAACTTGCTGGCGAATTCAATGATTTTCTAGAAGTAGAGAGGCCCTTATAGTAAGTTCAAGACAGAAGCCACTATGAAACTGGATCTCCCACTGCACTGGCTACAAAGTGAATCAGTAAAATAGTATATTTCCACAAAGAAAGAATAATGTTAACGCGGCAAGGAAATCTATCGCATGGACCCACAACAACCAATGAAATGGGCGAAGGGTAAATTAGGGCGTATGTAAGAGAAGTCCAACCCAATAGACTTGCAGTACGAAAGAAATGACTTTTCATAGAAAGTATAGGGATTTGCCCTACCTACTTTAAAACCTTTCAACAAGGAAAGACAGTCCCAACAGATCTCCCATTGCCGGAAAAGGACCTAACCTATACTTTAAATAGAACTCAAGCCGCAAGGAAGGCAACAGGACGAGTATCATTTCAATTGGATAGGCTCACCTGAAAACTATCAACAAAAGGATTCTTTCTCACTGGCTGAATAAAACAGTTGTCTGACTAGGAATACTTAAAAGTGCTTTAGACCTAGGGATGCTTGCCCTCAGACTCATAATAAAGGTATTATACCACCGGATCTTTCCTTGGCTGGATCGACATTAAAGGATTGGGGCTGACGTGTTCTCCCTTGTCTGCTTTCAAACTGCCTTCTTTCGCTTGACTCTAGCCCTTACCCTAAACTTCCTTTCCCCAACTCCTGCTTTTTTGTGACTTTGAACTTTATGGCTTGATCACAGGATTGGTCTCACTTTATGGCCTTACCCCTAGAAATATACACTGGCCTAACCAAGATTGCTCACTCGACGGCTATACGATACAAACTGACTATAAGATATAGGCTGGCTTTAGGCTGGCTTTAGGTTGATTTTCTTACTTGACTATCTTGCTTGCCTTGGGAAAGACTACTGCTTACCCGCTTGCAACTAGCTCACAGGCCGATGGACTGCACTCGCTTTAAAGCCTTCCCATTATCGAAATCAAAAACGGATTTAGGAACTCGACCTATAAGGATAGGGATTAGATGGGGACTGACCTGGAGCTGCATTGGCAAGAATGGAAATAGCTGCAAGAACTAGATCAATGGCTGACAATTGATACTGACGATCGCTCGAAGGCAAACAAAATCCTCAAATAGAAATTGCAAAAGTGGATTCGTTCTCCTATACCGACGGAAGCCAGGCTGAGGTGATTATTATCCCTAGAATCGAGGAACTAAAGAAAATAGGAATTCCACTCGAGAAGAAAAGAATACTGTATAGCTAACTGAGTGGGCACTAGAGAATAAAGAGTATGTAAGAGAATACGAGGGATAATCAGAGCGGAGGCATAAGATAAAGATAGTACTGGCTTTCTTTGATACTCAAGCAGGAGAAGAGAAAGAGAGTACGGGGTATTACTTACCGCTACTCCTTAAAATAGTGGAATTTGAGGTACTTAGTTATCCTCTCTGTAGGAAGCTGGTCTTCAATTCTTACATCTTCGGGGTCTAATATTTGCTTTTACTACCTTTATAGTTGCCCGTACAAGGTCTGGCTAATGCGGTGGAGCTATACATAGGTGAGGGCAAGGTAGACCTGATCCTAGCCACCATGGACGACTTTCAAGTGGTACTGGGGATATACTTACTAAGGCAAGTAAAGGATTCTAAACCACACATGAATTCGCTATGCATTATAGAATAGAAGACACCCGCATGCTTCCTCTGGTACAAGGGACCAATAAAAGACCAAGGTAATGCTATCCGCCATACAGCTTAGAAAGGCTTTAAGAAGAAATGCCTACATTAGTACGTTTGGTTTACCTTCTTCGTTCTACCACTTCCGGGCCCAATCTTCGTTATGTCCCTTAGTTTGCTGGGCATACCATTCTAATGCTCTCGAAAGATACAGATTGGCATATGTTGTTATATGCTTCACACATGTACCTTTGACTCTGCTTTATAGATGTCTCTTTTGCTTAAAAGACCAGACCCGATCCTTTCTCCTGTTCCAGAAACGAATTAGTGTCTTTTGATTAGCTGTCACATTCGGTCAAATGGCACAAAGTGTGAAATTGGCCAGTGTGCGCAGTTTCCTTTTCTCTTTTGTATCGAAGGTTCAAAGAATAGTCAATTGCATACGGGTTGTAGACAGAAGTGCCCGAAGGAAGGTCCTCTATTCGTATTCTATAGAAACTCTAAATAGCATAAGAGAAGAAAGAGCAAGTCAAGAAAGCCCGTAAGGGAGTCAGACAACTAATATTCTGGTTCTACCACTGCAGGGCCCAATCCGCGGTTGCCTTTTTGCCATTACTAAAGCCGTCCAAGGGAAAGGGATCCCTTGCTTTTTGGGGGATTTGGTCTGTGTCAAAAGAAATAAAGGATGTGCAGTTGCCCATATAGTAGCAATGGGGTGTCGCGGAAGCCACGTCTGGGTCCAGTTGTGCCCCTCAAGCAGGAAAGGGGTTGCCATTTCTTGCCCCTTGGCGATGGACCTGGCTAAATTGGAAGCAAGAGATCGCGAAACAATGCGTCGACTCCTTTTGAAACAGATCCCATCCATTTTCCATTCTTTCCTCCCTCCATTTTCTCCTAGCGGAGCGGGCATACCGTCAAAAAGTAATAAATTGTAATCCCCAACGACAAATGAACGGCCATTTGGGGGGACTAGCCAGCTTCCCATTAAAAAGAAAGAGGGAAATTCATTGCACATACATTAAGGGAGCCATTGAAAGGTTACTAAAACACCATAACTTTACTTTTGAACAGAAATAGAAGTTACATTGAGCAATTAAGCAAGTCAAGTGGGCGAGCAGTTTTAGGTTACTTGTAGGGCGAAGGAATAAGATTTGTTGACTTGACTTTATGGGCTTTAGAACAAGATTTGTTGACTTGACTTTATGGGCTTTGGAACAAGTAACTGCTAATGTGTAGCGTTAGTGAGCTGAGTGTTACATCTCTCTTTCTATACAAGGGCTCGAACTCAGAACTCGCTTGACTATTGATTCCAATTCAAGGACAATCTCTGGCGCCACTCTACAGTACTCTCTCTGTCTCAAGGGAAAGAAGCTCGTTGTGAGTATATCAAAGGTAATACTAGCTCGTTGTGAGTATATCAAAGGTAATACTAAATCAATAAGATCTTCTGCTTTAGCTTCTGCTTCAGCCCTCGAAAGATCAGTATTAGTGGACTCGGCCCAAGAAAGAAGTCTAGGTTTCACTGGTTTACTTCCAGCTGTGTTTAAGTCTGCAAGAGAGGGTTATTGAAATGAATGGGTTGCACTCTCTTCTCAAGAGCCAGTATTAGTGGCGGCTACTAATTCACCTTGAAAGATTCCATTCCGTATTTGTAGAATGGAGTGGAGGCGCAGTTCCTTTTCTAGGATCTAGTGCAGGAGAATAAGCAATGGATGGATTCCATTCAAATGAAACAAGTGCTTAGGCGTGTCAAGGAAGGGGCAACTCTATAATTCATCGCTAACGCTTTCAACTCTTCTAATGCGAGGGGGGCGCTCAATATTCTATTCATAAAGCAGCGGGAACAAGTTTCGGAATAGCGATTCCATTCTTTAAGTAATAAGTCAAAGGGAAGCCGAGCAGTAGTTAGTTTGTGCCAGCAGGTAATAGGTGAGTTTGTGTCCGTAGTACAGTCAGTAATAATGAGTGTTGTTACCCAAAAGAACTTCCGTAAGCTAAAGCCTTACCCGACCCAGAAGCTTGAACTTTCCCGAATGCATTTCAACAGCTTTTCGGTCAATGGTGGAAGGCGAAGGAAGGCGGTAAGCAAGAAACGGTTGGTTTGAATTTGCATTTAGGGTAAGGGGGGTCTTGTATAGAATTGTTGGTAATTAAGGAATGAGAGGTGAAGGCCGACTACACGGTTTGAGACTCTAGCTCGTTGTCTTGGTCTTGTTCGAGTGCTTGAGAAGGAAGACCATAATCTCAGTTCCACAAGTAGAGTTAGAGTGTTGTCTAGGTTATTGGCGCTTGACCTTGTATATGAGTTCGGATCGGTTTACAGTGGTGTTGTTGGTTCATAACTTGTAGTTGATTGTCTGGTAATAGCAACGTACTAACAAACATACTATGAGAGTCAAAAAATCGTAGTAATCGTTTTCTTGTTATATCGTTTTGTTGATGAATCGCATCTATTCCATTCATTTGTTCTCTCCTCAAACTACAGGGAGGAAGTTGCTTAGTTGAACATAGTAACACTAAGGGACGCCACGGTCTTTCTTTGGAGTCTTCTAGCCAAGGTCCGGGTTTCTCTTCGTTTCATCGATCGGTCGCCTTGCTCCGTTCCTTCGTTGCACCGGAAGTGGATGGAGTTTTTCAGATCTTTCACTTACTTGTAGTTCTGTTCTTTTCCAAAGTGAAATGCAATGGCTAGTTAACAGCTCTCTTGGTTCTTTCTTCGCTTGGAGCGATCTAGAATGATAAGATCCTATTGCGGGGCTTCTTGTAATCCATCCTTTCTTTAGATAGGGTGGGTACTCATACTACAAGATGGTTTTTTAGACGCTTCTGGTGCTTGAAATCCCCTCTTTTCTCCTTTCTCCTTTGATTCCTAAGCAGCTTTTTCTCAAGCATCTGAACCGACTTCACTGTAAACTCTACCTTTATCCACTTAGTCTGGGTGGGATAGTTCTTGGAGTGCCTGTCTTCCGCTTCCAATCCAGTATAAGACAAATACATTATAACAACACTCCCTCGTCCTACTGTTTCTGAGGGATAGTTTCAAAGAGGGCTCAATTAGGACTCCAAAAAGCAATGAGTTTCATTCAATCGCTCGTCCTACTGTTTCTGAGGGATAGTTTCAAGAAGTAGCAGTCCGGGTTGGGAGTAGCTAAGGGAGTTTCTAGGTTACGGTGCATTCTTATGAGATATAGATAGGCAAGGGGGCAATCAGAGAACAGAACAGATATAGCTATAGGAGCCATCAAGAGTTCAAGGTATCTTTCTTATATATTAATTGTTACCGGAGCTGCAGTTAGTAACGAGTCCCCTTAAGCAGTTCAAGTTCAAGCTGGAATTCTATACTATACGGATACGGAGCTTGCTCTTTCAACACTGAGTTACTTCACATCTGATCTAGTCGGTATAGATGGATTCTTGCCCAAACCTAGACAATACTCGTACCAAAAACAATACTACCTGGCTTCGGAAGCACTACAAACACATAGTTTAGAGTTATATATCCAATCAGGCACCAGGAAACAGGTTTGGTTTACTGGCTCTACAGCTCTCCTACAAGAATTGCTCCTATCAAGTCAAAGTATTGTTTTCGGGTA